>NW_011369002.1:0-55668 GCF_000735185.1 Notothenia coriiceps | reverse complement strand
CGCTCGTTCCTTGGAAGAGGCGGGGGGGTGTTTGTCATCTGCTGGTGGACTACTGGAGAGAATTACATTGATTGCCTTGACGGGGAGGGATTGCATTGAATTACAGCAGCGGGAGGCGCAAACGCTTGCCTCGAGGAGGGAGAAAAAGAGCCACAGCGGAGAATAAACAGAAGGGCAACCATGGCAACCATGCGTGGGAAGTCTTCTTCGCTGCTTTGTGGCAGACTACAGCGCCACTAGGCCTGGCATATGTACTACAGCGTCTCCAGCGCTTTCGAGCGGCAATGGCCGGCCGTGGCCCAACCCCACATTCCCCTGATAGGTGGAGAGTGGGCCATATAGGCGGAGCTCCTCGTTCTTGACGTCAGAGAATTTTCAAATCTGGATCAGTCTGTATCAGATCCGTTGCAGCCCCGTTTTTAGAGATTTGGGTATGGAGGAAAAGAGAGAGGGTTGTGTTTTCTGACACTTGGTGAGTTCCCTGACACACCGGGGACACATTCATGTATTAAAGGTCCACTTTAAATATTAGCATAAAAGGTAAAAAATATGTCAATGTGTTCACTCTGCTTCCCCCAAGTGGCCAAAAAGCAATTACAAGTTTAAAAAAAAAATTGAATAGATTATGATGCAAGACTCGTATCGGCAGAATAAGGGAGTGGGACAAGTTGACAGACTAGGATGCACTCAATGACTTAACGTTAGACTGCGTGCACTAATAAAGTTGCTTAATCGTCCGTGCAGTCAGCAACTCATCTCTTCATTTAATCATTGTTCATTACTGATTCCAGGAGGGACCGGATTTATATGGTTCATCAGCTGAATAATGGATATTTCCTCCCCCTCTATTTATTCTTCTCAATAAATGATGTTTAATCTCTGGTTATGGTCCAATGTGATCGTCATTTTTTTAATGTGATTAACTGTTGCAGTTTGCATAATTTTCACAAACAGTGTTGAACCAATTAATCCCTCTCTGCCAAACATTAATTTCCAATCTCAATGACACAAATTGCTGATTAATTTGAACAATTTTTGACAACTTGTTTCGAATCATAAATCTTTATTTCATCTCTGTGTTGCACCTCGCCCACAAATCCTTCATTCCATTCCTGTAGTAAATTGGAAAGCATCTTCAGCCTTGGGTTTGCTGGATAAGCTTGAGGGTTTCACAGACACAGCTGTACCCAAGAGTCTTTGCTCTGAAACAGTTTAATAGCGCTGCCCAAGGCGGCCTGATGTTCTGAGAGTGCTGAGTTGTTATGTGAGCGAACCAAGAGCCTCTGAACTTGGAGATGGAAGCTAGAACTACATTTTATACTTTTTCAGCACACAATTGCTGGCAGCCTGAGGCCATAACAAAGTTGAGGAGATGTTGAAGCAAGAGCTGTGGAAGATGGGTCTAAATCAAACTTTGAACCAGAGCTGTAATCGACTGTGTATGCTTTGAATCAGACTGCAGTCTATGTAAGCAAGTTTTACTGTGTGAAGTTGAGAGAGGCGAGATCATGCGATTTTGAGCTTATGCACACAGAAGAGCATGCTAGTATTTATATTCGATTTGATAAAGTCCCGAGGGATTCATGGTGGATGTTATGTTTAAAAGGTGAACAGCACGTTATTCGGGGAAAAGATGAAAGCAGGCGTAACCTTGAACATTCAATACAGTGACCCGGACAATGAAAAGCATTCATCACACTGCGCGACCTTCAACTCAAGCAGCCTGCACGCAGATTTTTAGTCAAACACTGAGCTCATGATGGGTCGCCGGCAGCGTTGCATTTACACTGAATTACACTGAGCGTTTTGGTGAAAGTCCAGATGGAGTTCCTGTCCGGGTCCTCGGTGTTAAAGGTCTAATTAGGTGTGTGTGTGTGTGTGTGTGTGTGTGTGTGTGTGTGTGTGTGTGTGTGTGTGTGTGTGTGTGTGTGTGTGTGTGTGTGTGTGTGTGTGTGTGTGTGTGTGTGTGTGTGTGTGTGTGTGTGTGTGTGTGTGTGTGTGTGGTCTGTCTGTCTTAGCCATGATGAGCTGTGATGCTGGAAGCCATTAGCAAACACAAGCGGGGAGAAATGAAGCGTTTCCCCCCACAGAGATCACTCTCAGATGTGTGTGTGTGTGTCACACGTGTATGATGAAGAGAAATGTCAATGTTCAGGACTGGACCCCCACTGTGCTGATTAACAAAGCTTCTTATTTCTATTTCTTTTTACTATCAACTCAGCCTGATGCTTCAATCTCCACTGCCTTGTAGTGTAGTCAAATAAGTATTTGATGTGCCTCTGTTAACACAACTCTTTTT
Organism: Notothenia coriiceps; assembly: GCF_000735185.1. Classification (NCBI taxonomy): domain Eukaryota; kingdom Metazoa; phylum Chordata; class Actinopteri; order Perciformes; family Nototheniidae; genus Notothenia; species Notothenia coriiceps. The sequence goes on along the minus strand of NW_011369002.1, from coordinate 53,369 downwards.
CTTTCATGTTTATGTTTTTCTCGCGAAAAATAGCACCCTATCTGATGAAATCCAAGTGTGTTGAAACGGCACATAGTTTTACACTATTCTGCGAAGCTGGCAAAGAAAGCTTGATGGGTGGTAAAAGTAAAAAAAAAAAAATTGGAAAATGAACATGTCAGAAAGAAATTGAATTCAGAAAGAGTTATCTCCACACTGTCACAGCAAGTCAGTGAGTCCATCGCCCCATCTGCCATCCTCACTTTATGTAAGCTATGTCCTCGTGCTACACGCAGTATTTGTAGTCTTTTCTTCAACCCCTGTAATTGGAGCAGTCATTATGACAGTATGTGCGTGAGTATTGAGAATTATATTGCTGGAGTGTAATTGCCGGCATGATTAAGACATGAATGGATGCTGTACTCTTGCTTCAGCGGCAGTTACATCACGGTTTGGAGGAAGCATGCAGCACTTGAAAAATGAACGGTGTATGATTCTTGGACCAGACCTGACCAAAAGTTATCTTTGGAAAGAGCAAAGGGAGGGAGAAAGTACATTTGTTGCCCTCCCACCTATTGTGGAAGAGAGATGTTATATGTGTATTTGTGTGTGGTTTGTGCTTTGCAGGAGTTCTTGTGTGATTTTGTGGGAAGATGAGCTAAGACAGAGGGAGAAGTAGGAATGCTGTGGTTACATTGGTGTTCAGTGTTGCGCAGGAAATGTGACACGTTTTTTGGCGCACACACAGACACACACACTTGACTGTGGAGCTGTGAAACCACAGCACAATGACCCCCAGCTGTTAGTGAGCAGAGAGCTGTTATCAGCGGGACAAAACAAAGTACTAACTCCATATGCATGCGGCTCAAGGACCTCGTCTATCTTCCAGTATTTGATACACACCAATCAATCCCATTTACATGCCCTGTATGAAGACTGAATAGTGATATAAGTAGATCCGAGCGCTCTGCCTACACAGTCTTGATTATGTTGTTTACCAACACGCCGCACGGTAGCCTTGAGCGCATGTTGATGCTGTTTATAAATGCAGAGCAGTGGTGGGCCGCTCTGCAGAGACGGAGCTACAGCGTAAGGGTCTGAAGTGCTAGGTGATTTATTGAGAACTGCGGGATGTATTATTCTCCTGTATTTTCAAACTTGCTTTTCCAATCTCCATCTCATTATCACTGTGCCCAATGCTCAATCAACAACTCACTATGTCTCCGCTGCAATACATTTACTTGAGAGGCTCCGTCTGACTTGGCTGAGCACTTGGGCCAGTCCTGCACTTAATAAATCTCTAATGTATTGCATGTGACCACATAGGCTTTGTGTAAAAGGCTGAAGTGCCATGATGCTAATGAACTTTACATGCCTGTGTGTATGTTTGCACTGGTGTATCTTGTGTCTGCTGGAATGGCAGACGTTAAACCTGTCTTCTGAAATACCAATATCCAATAGTGTGTGTCATTACTAAGAAGCTTCTTAAACACATCCCCGTGGCCAGGAAATGTCACAACCTGTTACAGTAGAAAGATCATGCTGCTGACCCGCACCCTGTATTAAATCTATTGCAGTGAGATCATGTCTCATTTTTTAAATATGTAGCTGTCCAAGTATGATGGTGTCATTTATCTTTGCTGGGAAAACAACACACTTCTTGTTGAAGTTCACCTACAAATGTGCTCTCAGTGGAGGTGATAGTAACTCCTGTCATGCCATCATCTCTCTCGTTTGTGCTTTTAGGCGTTCCTCTCAAGCCGAGGAAAGAGCTGGTGTTTTTGGAGCAGCCGTCAGGTCAGCTGGAGATCCGCTGGTCCTCCAAGTTCAACATTTCTGTGGAGCCCGTCCTCTATGTGGTGCAGCGCCGCTGGAATTATGGCATCCACCCCAGCGAGGACGATGCCACCGAGTGGCAGACTGTTGCACAGGTAGGGATCTGAGCACCATACGTTCAAAAATATTGAAGCCTGTCAGTGAGATGAAAAGGTTTTCCGCTTAATACCCCTTCAATCGATGTTATGGGAGTGATTCTTTTGATCACACATTTGGGATTTATATCACTAAGAAATGTCAGTTTGACATGTCAGCGTGCCACATGCTACAGCTGTGAAAGTGCTGCAGCGCGCTGACAGACTGTTGCACACTGTTGCACATTCCTCACAGTCGCAGTGTCTTTGAAAGTTTGGCAAAGAGAAACACACAGATGACTGATGTGGTAGCAAACTCACATGGGGCTGTGACCCCACATGAACCCTGACCCCTGTGGTTTTCTCCCCCCCCCCATCTGTCCCTCAGACTGCAGAGGAGCGTGTCCAACTGGCCGACATCAGAGCCAGCAGATGGTACCAGTTCAGAGTTGCTGCAGTCAATGTCCACGGGACCCGCGGCTTCACTGCACCCAGCAAACACTTCCGCTCCTCCAGAGGTCTGTGTGTGTGTGTATGTGTTTATGCATGTGTGTGTGGCCTTAAGTTCCTGTTTGACACCCACTGCCCTCCATTTGTTATGGTTAAGACCTTGGAACAGGTGGAGCTTTTGAGAAGAGATCTTATCTGAACACACAAACTCCACCACTCACTTAGGAGTAAGTGGTGATGCTTTCTTTATCACCGACACCGAATATCTGATCTCATTTTTACTTTGAACCTAGCATTTTTTAAGAGGACTTAAAGATCAATATGTTTATTGACAACAGAAGTGTGTCCTAAGTTGATCCCCAAGGCTTCATACAGCGACACAAGACTAATGTTTTACTGTAATATGATAAAATCTATTATATATTGACCACTTTTCACTGATGGTGTTCACACTGTTTGGATATGTTTATTTAAAACTGTATTCAGGTATTAAACCTTTATATTTTGTTGTTTACCCTGTACATTAGAATTGTAAATAAGTGTTCCCCCCCACCACAGCTTTTTACACATTTACACAGCGAGTTAAGTGGAAAGGGTAATTCATGCCGATGCCAGGTAGAGTGCTGCTAATGAGGAGAGACTGTGGTGCACAACACTTTTCTTCTTGTCTTGTAACTAGATCTTCATTTATGGCTTCAAAGGAGGGCTTCCCCCCTCGTTACAGTCATATAAACTGTAATATGTCTGTATCAGTCAGGATATTGCAGGTTTTAAATGAATGAAAGTGTTGTCTTGCTCCTAGAGGGTTTGACGTAACCTAGATGCACTTCAGATCTTTGCCACAGACAAGCTCTGATGGCTTCCTGTGCAGCTGCTCTGCTCCTGTACCCTGCACTTTCAGAGTTTAATGACACTAAATCGCAGTGTTGTGCTGCAGATGGCATTTGTTAAAGCAATGGCCAATTGTTATGTGGTTCCCAGGGATTACAGATTCAAAATATAATGTGTTGAGATTTAATCTAATCCAAATGAAATACACTTGTTTGTTTGACATGCAGAGGCAGAGACATAGTGCCTGCCAGATAAGCGCTATGCAGAGTTCATTGTCTGCCATGTAAAAAAGTGTTTGCATCACTTGCATGTATTCAACACGCAGTCTGACGCAGGGGTTCCCAAAGTGGGGGTCGCGAGATGATTTTTTTCTTTGACCATCCACTAGCGCAGTGTTTCTCAAACTTTTTTTTTTTCTGAAATTAATTCACTAGCACCCTCCCCCCCTGTCGACAGGGGGTCGCCAGTCTCTGGCACTGTTATTTTGGGGGTCGCGGGCTGAAAAGTTTGGGAACCCCTCTAACGTACCGTGCACATTCTTTATCAAACTTGTGTTATTTAATCAATAATAGATTTAAAGATGTTTAGCAGCGAAACGCTGCAGACATCCCAAGTACGTCCATGTTCTGCCAAATTCTGAAAACCTGTGCCAATTACAAAAAGTATTAGTGTGTTTTGGTGGCGTGTGTGTTGACCTGCCCCGTCAATCCTTCGTCATACATTTACTCCCCAGAGCGTTCTGGGTGGCTGTCAGACAGATCCAGACACCAGGTGGGAATAAGATTTGCTGCAGGGATGGAAACCGATCTCCAATCGGGCCAATCAGTGCCAAAACGCTGATAGATTGATGGGAGCTGTCATGGGTTTGATGAGCTCCTGGCCATTCTGTCATGCCATTGTTATTTTTATAGCACGGCCATATCATCTGATTGCAATTTTGCACTACCATACTTTGTTAGGGCAATTTGTAAGAACTGACTGCTTATTTATCTTATGCAGCCGACATTAGCTGGTATAGTGAACCGATGTGTCCGATGGTGTTTTTGGAGTGGATTAAATGTGTTTCAGGTGGGAGAGGAACAGGGCTATGGCGTGAATCATTTTCTCATTACGGGGAGATTTTCTCTGGTCTGGCGTCTGGCATGTGGCCTTGCTTCTCCTCCTGACATCAGCTGGGTCACAGTGCGCATACACATGATGTTCAGAACCAGCTTTACACTCACACACACACACACATCAGCTAGAGTACGGGAATGCTGAGTGTAGAGCAGCATGTGTTTGTTAACCCCTGACCTGCGCTCCCCGTCCTGCTGAACACCGTCATGGATGTGACATGACACCTGTCATAACATCTGATGGCATATTGTCAGTGGAGGACTAATTACCTTACACAGTGTTATACCAGTCCCCCTCCTTCACTGCTATGCTGATCCACAAGTAGTGAAAGGTGTCTTGGCCTGAACCTGAAATTATACTTGGCTCAAGATTTGTCGCATACAAGAATAAGAGGCCCTCTTCGTCCTCTGCTCTAAATGTCTACAGCTGTACTGAAATCTGTTGGCGCTGACTGTTTTTTCTTGTTTTTGCTTTAGATCCGTCCGCCCCTCCCAGGCCAGCCAGTTTGCGCGTCAGCAACGTGACGGTGGGCGAGGACGGTCTGGTGACAGCCCGTCTGAACTGGACCCTGCCAGAGGAGCCCGATATTCCCATACATCACTACAAAGTGTTCTGGAGCTGGACTGTGCCCTCCAAGTCGATAGTGCCATCCAAGAAAAAGAGGAGAAAGACCACCAACGGGGTAATCTTCCCAGCCTTTCTCAATGTGTTATTTTTCTCCCTTTTCCTCTCTCTAAGACGACAGGGTCTTTTCCAGGATTATCTCAGCATCTTCTCCTCTGGCCTCAACACATCTCTGTAAATATTGTCCATGCAGGCCTGCAGTGGAAGAAAGAATAAACATGGAATGGAAGTTATTTATATAAATGTGCAAAGCTATCAATCACACACAGATTGATGCAATGTGTTCTTCATTGTTTTAATTCCTTATGTATACTGATGAAAGAACTGTTAAATGGGCTGTTAAGCTTTAAAAGGAAACACATTAACTGTGATGAATGGGTGTATTTATAGTGATAAATCACAATCTCAAAAGTCTGTTTCTTTAATATCTCAATTTGTATTATTCACTTTTTCTGATTTTGGTATTTTAGAGCTTTTTGTGAGCTTTTCTCCCACTCTCTTTCTACCCACTTTTTTGATTGTGTAATTCAGCTATTAATTTCTGGAGAGGAACACAGCTTTATTTATTCATTTGTCTTATTTTGTATCTTTTTATCTCAGTAGTTTCAAGGTCCCTTTGGTATATAAGGATACTCACACTTACTACCCTATTATTATGTTTTACAATAATTCCTACAGTGTGTTAAAACTGTGGGGGAAACTCAGTAAAACAGGACCGATCTGATAGAAATATACATGAAACATCCTCTAATAAGGACATCAATATCATTTTAAAACGAAAATATTATTGATTTCCTACTGTTAATGCGTTGAAACAATTTAGTTTGCATACTGGAACATTCTCAACTATTTGGTCCATCCAGAATGAAGAGCTTTCATGGCCCTTTGTCTCGTATGTCAACAAGACAAAGCCAATTTTGTTATAAAATCTTAAACAAACAGCCAAGTTAAGAGCTTACATAATAAAACTTCCTGGCTTGGACAACTCAGAAAGCCACACAGAAATATTTTTGAAAGTATTACAAAATTGTTTTTGCTTCTAGATTTTGATGATACTGCCACAAATTGAAAAAAAGGGTATCTAAGCACATAAGTTGACCTTAGAGATAAATCAACATGTTGTGAGTCCTTTGCACACCTCATCCAGTACCATGTGACCTGATACCTGTGGCTCAGTATCTGTGACATTTCATTACAGACTCGAGCAGATAGACAGATTGTCTAGACAGTCAACACACACACCTCTATAGTGAGTCTTCTTCTGAATTAGTGTATGAAATGCGTAGCAGATGTGGCACAGAGGAGATAGAGGTGGGAGATACCAGACACCCATTGACACATGTACTACTGGTTTCCACTTTGGCACCTCAGGGCTTTAAAAGGAGCCTGCTGGCAGAGGAATGTCAAAACACGCACAGTCAATAACAAGAATTCATGAAGCTCACGCTGACGGTGGAATGCTGCGAGTCAAACACTGTGAGGAAGCCCTGGGAGGCTCTGATAACACGGCTCCCTCACAAAGTCCTGAAGGCTATCTCCTCGCCACGATACCTTCCTCTGCTCCACATGTGTTCTTAATAAATAGGGCTTTCCCACAGGCGCGGGTGGGCCCAGGCTGAGCAAGGACTGGGACAGTGACAGGGCTTTGAAAGGAGCCTCAGGTGTCAGTGTGCTAACATACAAGTGTTTTCTGTTTTCGCAGGCTCAGAGCTGGGTAGATCTAGAGGGACTGCAGCAGAACAGCAGCTACACTGTAGAGCTGCAGGCCATCACGTACTGGGGACAGGTGCGCCTGAAGGGCTCCAAGGCTTCCCTCCACTTCAGCACCTCCCAGAATAATGACTCAGGTACACATTGGTGCTAATTTCCTGTCTTGTTGAACTGTCAGACGATTGGAGAGATTACCAAGAGATTTTGGAGAGATATTCATACTCCAAACAAAATGAACACTTATGACATTGCTGTTCATCTAATTTAGCTCTACCACTAAAATGAAATTATGAGACTTTTGAAGGAAAGGTAAATGGATAGCTTCTGGATGGATCTTTGAAATTGAAAACATACTGTATGTGACAGAAACCCATGTCCCTCTCAGGATTGTCCAATGTATGACCTACCCCCTGCCTTAACTATACCAAATGCCACCATCCTCACCTGTAGTTTGTGCTTTTAGCAAAAGCAACTTTGTTTTTTACAAGGGTTGGACCAAAATCGGACTCTTTGTAACAACCAAATCATGAGTAGGTGCAATTTAGAGAAACATGCAGCGTCTGAAATACAAATAAAAACCTGGAAGGACCCGAGTGTTTGTATTTGCAGATAAAGGATTGGATTAACCAAATCAAGAGGAATCCACTTTGCTTTTTATTTGTTTGTTTTCTTGACAATTCCAATTTTCTAAATTACTGAGAGTCTCCAGGCCTCAGTGCTGGCTCTGCAATAAAACAAAGTGTGGAGATAGATCTGGCTCTGCGAACCTTTCTTCAGGCAAACAATCATCATGCGAATTGCAAAAAGCATGAAGGGCCAAGGTGTGCTAACAGCACATCTGCATTCATTTGAAGCTCCTGCGTGTTTAGCAGACCAAACCTTAGCACTATGTGTGTGTGCATTTTGAGCTTGTGTGGCCTAGGGGGAACTGAACCTCTAACCTTGGCAGTGTTAGAACTATGTGTGCCCATCGAGTGACGCCACATTAATCCATAAAGAAGGTGCTGTGACGGCTGTTATATTACAAAGGAATGTTTCTGTTGCCATGCTGGAGAGTCTGCCACAACAATAGTCACTGTCTTAGCTACAGCAGCCAACATTTCTACTTTCTCTTCCCAGTAAAATCAGTGATCAAGTCAAAGAAGGAGGAGATATCCCCTCTCAGTTCGACCTTGGCCAAACGCCCCTCTGGCCCTCTCGAGGTCGGTACTCCCTTCTACCAGGATGGCCAGCTGCAGGTTCGTGTCTACTGGAAGAACCGGGGAGGTACGTACTCCACTGCACTGATTTACAGCTTTGTTAGAATCTAATTAGCACCCCATCATCCCCATCAATCATGACTCATGTAAACCATAATAACGTGTTATGACTGATTCTCAGTTACTCAAGATTCCTTAAAAAAAAGATGTGGTATAAAATGGTGTAAATGAAACAATGTGTCATTGTGAGAGCTCAGTAACGTGAATGCAGGGCAAATTGGTGTGAACCTGCCCACGGACTGGTAGAGCTGATCCACCGTTTAGTAAAGAACAATAAACACACAGAGCCAGAGCGGTGCTATGGGATTTATTGACAGCTGTATTTAATAGATCCTCAGCCTTGCATTAGTGCTGAAGCGCTCCATTTTGTTTTACAAGACCTGATGTCATGGGGAACAAAAACGGTCGTGGGATGCAGCTCCTCAAGGGGTTAAAGCCTATAGGAATGCCTGTCCCAGCGGCGGCCATTCCCCAGCCCTTCTGTTAATACCAGAGTGGAAATATGGAAACCTTGAAAGCCATGCTCTCCGGGTAACCTGTCAAGTCCCATTCACTGGTCTATGTTATGTTACTAATATATGTCATCGCCTAAGCCAAACTCCACATCTGAGAGTCAAGAATGCAAACCCTGGCGTAGCAGAGGCCTGGTGAGACACCAACTGCTGAATCAGAGAGAGAGAGAGAGGGAGAAGATAGAGTTGGCCCAGAGCTGTTAGTGAGCTTGGCTTGGACTCAGAGGGCTGAGTGATGCTGACGGGGATCAAGCGTGGCTTGGGAATCACAGTGTTGCAGTGCAGTGCTAATCCTAGTCCAGCTTCTTTTTTCTGTGTGTTGTTTGCAGCGCAGTGTGTGTGTGTAACTGGCCCTCATTAGTCTGAGGTATGACCCTGGCTTTGACTCTGACAACCTGTGTTCCACTACTGTAAACACGCGGACGTACAGATGGCCTGGAGAGTTGTAGTCTCTGGACATCTGGTTTGTGTGACAGAAAGAAGGGACAGGTTAACTGAACCGTGATTAAACCCTCACTCATTGTCTCTGTGATCCAAAGCAGCCCGGCCTCTGGGCTTTCTCCAGCAGTGAAAGTGAACCTTACTGTACACCGGCTCAGATAATTTATCACTGTCTGCCCAACACCAAGACAATAGACAGCAGTCCAGCAGTGGCGGCACTTCTGAGGCTCGCTTCCAGACATGATTTATCGAACACTGCTGAGGTTCTGTTCTCTACCTGATTTCCATGTCCCATTTCTTGTTTTACATACCACATCCCCTCTCTGTCAAAGCGGACTAAGCATATCTTGTTTATTTTTTTCCCGATTTCCCGGTTCCCTGTAATTCCTCTCTTCTGCTTCCAAAGAGCTCAGGGGCTCCAAGTGCCAGATCTGTGTCTAAGCCTTCAAAGGCCCCCTTTTATCTCCCCCACTACAACCCAGGCCCCCGCCGAGGGGCGAACATAGCATAACTCAATTATTAATCGGAGAAGTATTTCACATACCCAAGCGACACAGTTGAATGAAAAATAAACCTAGTAACACAATATGAGGCTGATAAACACTGCCAATGAGCTCATGAGGAGCTACTGTACAGTAATGAAGCAAAACGGGACTGCAGTGTCCCAGCATGACCAAGGCTGATACTCAGCTAATGAGACAGAGAAACATTTAAGGAGAAGCAGGAACGTTTGGATTGAGAACTGGGCCTTTCAGGGAACAAAAGGGAAGGTTAAGGAAACAGAAAAATCCTGTTAATAAACTAATGCAGGGATAGAGAAGGAAGTTATTTTATCGTGATCATCAATAATGAAAAGAGAGATATCAGTTCTCAGAAAGGGAGAGTTGTAATATGTGAGATACTCATCAGTTAATCAGCTCAGCCTGTCGGATTGACTTTTGATATCCAAATGAATGTACAGTGGGTGCAGTTACATAACGCAACTGTAAATTACCATAGTTATGTCAATTATGTAACTTACGCTCTTCAGGATATCTAAGACTACTCTATACTTTATTCCCACAACATGTTATAGTTTTACTTGGCTTTTATTTGACCATTATAATCATTTGATGCTTTAGTCTAAAGCAATTAAACTTTTATGCAAATACATTCAGTACTAGAGAGCGGATTAGACATCAGTGTCTTGCTAAAGGGTTATTTTGAATATGATGATTTGTTTTTATAACGTAGAAAGAAATACCCGTCTAGAGGCAGCTTGTTTTGATGGGGATTAATCAAATGCACGATTTGTTACGAGCTAAAAAAAGCAGCAGATCATAACATTTGAGAATACGAAACCAATAAATATTTGACATTTTCCTTTATGAAAGAATCAAATAAAACGTCAAGGCATATAAAAAATGTTGTCAGTAGATTTTGTGTTTATATGACTCTGACACTATTCATTATACAAGAAAACACTGACAAGAAAACGCGTTCAAAGCACTGCTCCTTTTATGTTTAATAAAAGGAGCTAATAGATTCAAAGATTAGTCTTTATTGCGCTAAATCTAGATACTATGTTATGTCTTTGTTGTTATGTGACCTCCTCCCTTTGTTTCAGACCCCGCTGTAAGTCGCTACCATGTCCAGTGGATGCCGGAGTACTGCGCCCACAACGAGACCCGAGGTCCAGAGAAATCTGTCACACAGGTTAGTCTCCAGAAGCCACTTCACACACCTTCAAACTGCGGGGCCCTGGAGTGCAGAGCGATGTTTGGATCAGCAGCTCCACGCTATGCAAAGCACGCGCCTAACCTTTTGTCTGATGCTTGGAAAGAGCCGCTCCGCTAAAGAAAACAACTCCACTGAGTGAGCCTGAAGCCCTGTTGTGATGGATTTGCACTGGGCAAATCTCTGGCTTTTTGTTTTGAATATTATGAGTCAGTCGTGTGGTCAGGCATGTTGGCCAATAAAACACATTTACTTAAACAATGTTTCCCGGAATGGGCGATTATTCACCTCCATTATTCCTGCATTCTGCATGCGTAGGGCTTTCTTGTGGAGTGCAGGGTCTGCTGGGTAGGGGTATGTCGAGTCTGGGGGTGTGTGTGTGTGTGTGGGGGGTGGTGCTTTAACTGCTTGGGCTCAGGCTGATACAGGATGGCAGAGGCCTGGCAATCAACACATTCTTTGGGGACCAGCCCTCACGTTGCTAGGAAGTATACATCCATTTTCTATAGATCACTGGGAAGGATTCCAGGATTTTGCTTTTATGTGAGCGCAGCGCCTCATTCACTTTTAATCAAAGCTGTTTCATATCAGAGAGAATATACACACACCCTCTCTCTGGGGAGCGACTGCCTATTAATATAGAGCCTCTTTATTACAAATGCAAGATCCAAATCCACTAGTCAGCAGGATTTTTTTAGTTTCCTCAAAAGCAATGAGAACTGCGCTTTTTTTGTTTTGGTTAGGATCATTAAATGATCCAAGTTCTAAATGAGTGTAGCACAGAATTAATTTAGATTTACGGGTGATTCGTTTTTATTAGAAGTTACCCATAAATCCACGTTGGTTACTGTTTCTTAATTAAGTCGTGATTGTGCCACATGTGGAAGCTATATAAACATATTTGTATTATAAGTTGAATAAAAGGATAGTGGTTTAACCTCTACCATGTGAGTGTTCAAAGTGTTCCTGTAATGTGGGGGTGATGTTCCTGAGGCATGAGCGGGAATGTGATCTGCCCCGCCGCTGTGTATTTAATTATCTCTGAAGCTCCATGGGACCTGACCTGGGTGACATGTCAAAGTCATCATGGCTGAATAATGTGTTTCTTGGCTCAGGAGAACTACATCAACCTCCCGGGCCTGCTGTTCTCCTGCAAGTACAAAGTCACCGTTCACATGTTGAAGTCCAAGAGACGCTCCAAGGACGAGAGCACCACCTTCCTCACACCGTCCTGTGCTACCATCCGCAGCAAGACTCACAAACACATCCCCTGCCCTGGGGAGGGAGGTGAGTCTTCAGCCTTTTGATTTGTAAGGGGTATATTGAAATCAGTGTTGGGTGTAACGCGTTACAAAAGTAACGGAGTTACAGTAATATATTACTTTTTGCTGTAACTAAGTAATGTAACGCATTACTAATGAAATGTGGGTAATATATTACCCGTTACAATGCTCAGTAACGCAGTTACAACACATTTTAACCCGAAATTAAATGGTGTTTTGTTTTTTAAGAATGTACTAACATAGCGAGACATTCCGACACCGGACAAATTGTGCGGGTAGATTAGTAAACCTGGTGTTTACCCTTTACGCTTCGCGTCGAGATCTTCGGGGAAGTTGAACGTTATGCAACCATNATTTGCCTTGATTTACAATATGTTAACCTTCATTATAGTCCTTGACAGCGGTCTGTACTGCTGTATTAATAACGTGTCACATGTTAAGAATTTACAATCAGAATCGAGTATTCAACTAAGCCGTGTAATACAAGTTGTTAGTAGCCTTAAGGGCCTACACAATTGTTATGCTATACCACATTGCCCTTCACTGGATGCATAATGAGCTGCACTAAACTACATTTTAGCATTTAAAATACCTAGCTATTCTTTTGCGGTTATTTTGGTGAAAGTAACTAAAAAGTAACTAAAGTAGTGTAACTCATTACATTTCAGAGACAGTAATATTGTAATGTAACTTATTACTTTAAAAAGAGAGTAATAAGTAATATGTAATATATTACATTTTGGAAGTAACTTGCCCAACACTATATTGAAATGGATGTTTAAGTGTGGACAAAGTAATCAGACATGTGAGCATATTGTTATCATATTAATGGAATACATGTATACAATGTTTAATGGAAATATACAGTTGCAAGAAAAAGTATGTGAACCCTTTGGAATTACCTTGATTTCTGCATAAGTTGGTCATAAAATGGAGGAAGCCACTGCTGTCCAGAAAAAACATTGCTGCACGTTTGAAGTTTGCAAAAGAGCACCTGGATGTTCCACAGCACTACCGGCAAAATATTCTGTGGACAGATGAAACCAAAGTTGAGTTGTTTGGAAGGAACACACAACGCTATGTGTGGAGAAAAAAAGGCACAGCACACCAACATCAAAACCTCATCCCAACTGTGAAGTATGGTGGAGGGAGCATCATGGTTTGGGGCTGCTTTGCTGCCTCAGGGCCTGGACAGATTGCCATCATCGACGGAAAAATGAATTCTCAAGTTTATCATTTTGCTGGAGAACTTAAGGCCATCTGTCCACCAATTGAAGCTCAACAGAAGATGGGTGATGCAACAGGACAACGACCCAAAGCACAGAAGTAAATCAACAACAGAAGAAAATAGGCCTTCTGGAGTGGCCCAGTCAGAGTCCTGACCTCAACCCAATTGAGATGCTGTGGCATGACCTCAAGAGAGCGATTCACACCAGACATCCCAAGAATATTGCTGAACTGAAACAGTTTTGTAAAGAGGAATGGTCCAAAATTCCTCCTGACCGTTGTGCAGGTCTGATATGCAACTATAGGAAGCGTTTGGTTGAGGTTATTGCTGCCAAAGGAGGGTCAACCAGTTATTAAATCCAAGGGTTCACATACTTTTTCCACCCTGCACTGTGAATGTTTACATGGTGTGTTCAATAAAAACATAAAAACATATAATTGTTTGTGTGGTTTTAGCTTAAGCAGACTGTGTTTGTCTATTGTTGTGACTTAGATGAAGATCAGAACACATTTTATGACCAATTTATGCAGAAATCCAGGTAGTTCCAAAGGGTTCACATACTTTTTCTTGCAACTGTACCTATTTGCTTTCTGGCCAAAGTTAGATGGAAAGGTAGATGCCAATGTCTGTACAGTAAATATGAAGATACCGCCAGAAGCAAGTTAGCTTAGCTTAGCACATGACTGGAAACAGCTAACCTGGCTCCAAAGGTAACAAAGTGTCACTAGCTGCAGATATGAGAGTGGAATCCATCTTTTCATCTTACTCTCGGCAAGAAAGCAAATTTGTTTATAACCCAGCTACTCCTTCACTATCAACACTGTGACTCAAACCACCTTTCTCGTAACAGCTCCAGGACTTCCAAAGGTTTTGGCTAAGCCAGAGAACCTGACGGCCTCTTTTTCCATCATCGAGGGAAATATTACCGGCAACTTCTTGTGGCGTGTGTCCAGGGTGGCTCCCAATCAGCGAATCACAGGCTTCCAGGTCACCTGGGCCGAGATCACCACTGAAAGCCGGCAAAACAGCCTGCCCAACAGCATCATCTCCCAGTCCCAGATCCTGCCTCCTGTAAGTCTATTTTTATTAAAACTGGATTGCTGTTTATCTAATGTTGAGTCGCGATACAGCCATAGAGTATGGGCTGTTTTCAGATTGAATATGTGTCCATATCCCACTGGATAATGCTGTCATATATAATCTGTAAATGTCCCCTGTAGTAGAAAGATATGTTCTATTTGCAGCACTTTGTTTCACAGCATGTCAGAGGTGAGGGTGATTTGAGGATAACACTGATGTGGCCAGTTTGCATGAATCTTGTGTTAAGCGATGGTGTGTAGACAGGCACATGGAGAGATCTGAGGAAGTGTTGTGTCCTGCTGGAAGTTCTCCTCCTCTATGTTTTCATCTGCCTTCACGTCTTCCTCTTTTATCCTCCGTGAGAGCTTTGAAAAAGCAGCGCTTTGACATAATCTGCTCAATCAACAACACGTTCCGCCTATCTGCACCTCCCAGCCTCTGGAGCTTGTCTATAAATAAAACCACCCACCGCACTCTTTATCAAGCTGGCTGCAAAGGAAAGGGGAGACAGCGAGCCTTATGAAAACAAAGTCTTTGTTTTCGTCTGTGGCTTGTGCTTGATAGCTCCGCAGCTGATACTCCCCTGATATACGGCCAATTCAAGTCCTGTCTCATTCAAAGGCATGTTCTGTCGTATTTCACTGATTGCATCTTCTGTTTTCTGCTGCTCTCCTCCCTCACCTGACAGGATCATAACTTGCTTGTGGTGTCCAACCTGCGAGCATCCACCTACTACAGACTGGAGGTGCAGGTCATAACAACTGGGGGGGAAGGTCCTGCCACTGTCAAGACTTTCCAGACCCCCAACACATTACCAGTCATTCAACACCGTAAGTACTAAATAACTGCAACTGTCTTTTGTGCTACATCCTATCCACGAATGTGATTTTGTTTTTGTTTCATTCAGTGGTGCTAAGAGTAGACCTTTAATCTCTTCTTAAAGTAAAACATTTTCAGTTTAAGTTTGAATTCGGCTCTGTCCAACGTTTACAAGCTCAATCCATCTGTACCTTCAAAGCTAGTCCATTAACGGGCTGTCAGGCAAGAGCCAAGAAATAAACCGTCACATATAATCATTCACCAGAAAGCAAAAAAGTGTAGTTCCCATAGTGTCAAACTATTCTTTAAAGTATGATCAATATATTATTGAATAACCACAAGGATCACACGCCTACTTGAGTGTAAGAGGGGTCATTCATAGTGATGAACCCACACAGAATTACAGCAGTCTGCCTCGGCTCTACAAAGCATTTTGGCATATTTCAGCTAACCTCTTTTGGTTTTATTGCCTGCATCATTTTTCAATACAACAACATCATGCCTAACTACGGAACACAGTGGAGCATTTAGTGGCTAAAAAGGTCCCTCATGGCTTGGTGGAAAGCAAAACAGAGCTAAAAAGGAGATTAGATATTGATCGTACATTCATCAGGTTTCCAGAAATGTGACTGTTGAACACATCACATTTATTAAGGGATACTATTTCAATGTTATAAGAATAGATGCTGTGCTTTCATTGCATCACTTAGTGTAATCATTTAGGCATTGTTTTTACAGAAAAGATAAAAGCTGGGTTTTTAGCCCCGCAGATGGAGAGTACATGAAAAGTATTTATGACCTAGATACCAGGTTGAAAAAATGTCTCAGCAAGAGCAAGGAGCAAAACTACCATATGTTTACTGCATGAAATTAAAGGTCACCTATTATGCAAAATCCACATTTTCATGTCTTTTATACATGAATATGTGTCCCCTCTGTGTAAAGAGATTCAGAGAGTTTCAGGAAAAAAAGATTCGCTCACTTTTTGTCCTGATCCATTTATATAAAAACCTGTCTGAAAATGAGCTGATCAGATTTTGGCCACTTTATGATGTCATAACGATTTTTTTGGCTTGTGTAACCATTAGCCAATAACCAACCAAGGTAACACCCACCCACCTGATCACCTGAATCTCCTCCTAGAGCACCACTGTGTTCTCTTTAACCAAATATCTTTCAGAGGGGCGTGGGGAGTAGCACCTTATTTTCATCTAAAGTAACAGACAGAGAATCAGCACTTTTGAAACAGGGCTGAAACAGAGGGGTTTATGGGATGCTACAATGCATGATCTGTTTGGTATTTCGAGCCAAACACTTCAGAGACATGTTTTTTATATATCTGATACCTATATAATATATTGATGAAAAACAGTATAAAAGGGGACCTTTAAAGTCAAATATTACCAAGATCTGACTCTCCTACATGTGTTCCTTTAGGACCCAGACTCCGGCACCCTCACCACCAGAAGCCATCAGTAGAGAGGCACTGAGCTGCAGGCCGAGGAAAACCCAATAGAGAGAAGCTCCGGTGGCTCTCTGCTCCTGTGCGTCGGGGAAGGAATGTGTGGAACCAAACAGAAACACAGCGCACCAGACCATGAACTGACCCCCCCTGCTTGTGAAATATGGGTCCATCTTTTCCAGGCTCTACAACACATCAGCTATTCCTTCTGAAGCCCTCTCCCTCGACTGATGCATGTCAGCGGACGGGTTGGTCTGTACAGTGAAATTCATACAGCAAGGTCTCATATTCTGTGTTCTTCAGTACACAGCTCCCTAAACACATGCCCATTTCATCAGGAAGTTATAAATTCCAGGTAATAGTTAAGACCCAATAGTGATCCAGCTGTAATCGTACACAGCTGTAAATTATATAAACAACATTTCAATACAAAAGGTTGATAAATAACAAGGAATGATGTCATGGTTTGAAGAAACACATACTTGATTGAAGATGGTTAAAGATGAATGGTAGGAAATGCCCGAAACTGTAAAACAATTGTTTATTCATGAAGAAAGAAAAGTAAAAATTCATCTATTTATTTTGTGTTACCCATTAAAGAGGCGCTTAGGCAAACAGTCAGTACTGATGGATAATGTAACTAAAGTCATTGTTGTCTAACCCAGAATATTTCACATAGTATGTTGCATGTAGTACATTTGATTTTTGAACTGTAAATGAATTACTTGCTTTAAATTGAAAGCTTGTGATGGTTTTGCATGACAACCGTTAGCATTCTGTTGGCATGAAATAATGTCTGTGTTACCTCTTTTCACTATGTTAGCAATATTTCATTAACAGATTAACAAAGAATTATATTGGGAGTAATATGTAATGTTTATTAATGAAATTATAACTTGTGTGGAAATGATGAATTGTACATGTTCTTGGCTGTAGAAATATTTGTCGTGGAACAGTCAGTGAATGTCTATATTTATTTATGTGTGTATTACAAAGTTTGGTTTGGATGTGTGTGAATGTGAATGTTTCGTGTGTTCTAGTCTCAAGTTTTTGAACCGGCGAAAAAATCTTGTAAAGACATTTTGTAAAAATGGAATTGTAAATACAGTCTTATGTTACATGTTATTTTTCCATGGTAGAAACTGTACAAAATCCTAAGTAATAAAATAATCCTTAACCAGTTACTTTGGCTGTTTGTTTAATTGAGGTTCCTGCGAGCAGTAAATAGACAGGCATCTCCTCCCAGTGCTCAGCCGTTTGGCAGTTACTGTTGCTTATTTTGGCTGTAGAAGCCATCATGGCTGACTCTGTGTACAACATATTCACTGATCGGTCCAGAAGCCTGGGACAGGCGCTCTGCAAGTCCAAATAAACAGGTCATCTAGCTCAACAGCCACAGCGAATTTACCATCGCTGAGGTCGGGCACCTCTCAACAGCTTCTCAGAGCACTTGTGTGTTTGAAAAGCATTAAACCCTCCCATGCTCAGCAGCCTTTCGCCCCATAAAATGAAAAGTGGAAATGTTTACAAGAAAATAAAGCTAGGCGTGACATGTGATAGTTCATCCTATAAGTGCGGAGTATGTTTTCTGTGTTTAAAACAACAAGCTGAGTTACTTCTGTATGTCGGATGAAAGCCACTTTTAGGACACACACATTCATCTTGAAGGGAGTGCATGCAGAAAAGTGTTAAAAGTGTATACCATTTAAATGTTTTATCATGTGTATTCAGGCAAGTTCACATGAAATTCTTATAAAGGGTACTTAAATGACTATATAACTGTATGTGTGGTCATTTTCATTACATTCATTCATTTTTACTTGGTAACTTAGAAGTGCAATCATCCTCCAATGGAACAAAATCTTGCTAATGGATATCTGTATCCTCATCTGTTGAGATGACAAACCACTGCGTCTGCTAAACCTATCATTGACTTCATGACATACTTTTCAGTTTATTGTATTATGGCAACATCTAGTATTGAATTTTATTTATTTTATTGAGAAAAAATTAGGAAATAGGATAAAACAAAAGTTCCAAGATTCGATTACATTTAAAGAATTGCCACAAAGGTAACTGTAAAATTACCTCTTCTGCTGTTGGAGGTTAATCGGGGTCAATTCTAATTTACTTTAATAACTGAATGTTTGTGAAGAGTCTTTTCTGTCCAGCTGTTTCGATTAGAAGTCTCTTCTTCTCACCATTTTCCACATTGAGCAACAAATTATTCTGGCCTCTTGTTTTCACACACTCAGCCTCTTCAGTCAGTCAATGCTGCGTCGCTCACTTCTCAGGGATGTTGTTTATGTACAGTTCTATTATGTCGCAGGAGATTAGTTCCTCTTGGTCTGTGCACGCTAATCCCTCTCTCTCTCTCTCTCTCTGGGAGCAGGGCCAGTGTTGAGCCCAGGCTCCTTTCTGTGTGAGCCAGCCCAGCCCCTCTCTCTTTCAGCCTGTCACAGCCCCTCTCTACACACACCAAATACCATGGCCCTCAAGTGTGAAAACCTCAAAACAAAAGGGCCTCTAGCCTCTTTTGAGGCATGTTGCAAGACGTCCAAGTCTCCGAGGACATAAAAGAAAGGAAAAAACTGCAACAACTAAATAATGGGCCAGTCGTCAGTACAAACGCTTTGTCTCTGATGGTACAAGGCCAGTAAGGGCTTATTCACTTTGCATGACATTACATCCCTATTGTGAGAGTCAGGCGGGGGATATCGCTTTCACATTTGAACACATATTTCTGAAACAATATTATTCATTTGGCTCTTCGAATAATCCAGGTCAATTAAATATTTACCCGTCTGCTGGTTGACATTAACCCTGGTTTTATTCGAATTGAGAATAAAACAGTGAGACCATTCAGCAGAGGGTAACAAAGATAGGCTGTTTCTCCCACACATTTCCTGTGACCCCCTTGCACTCGTTCTGCAGATTAACATTGCAATGAGCCATGCATTACTGTTTGTCAAATATGAGCTACTTTTATGGGTCATCCTACTACGGTAGTTGACTGAGCAACTGTACCATTACTCTTTAAAGGATGGGTGGATTTAAAGTTTTGATAATGCGGGTATGACTGAAGTATGAGGCAAAACATTGATGGACCTCACCCTGCCTTTGAGATGACACTGATCGTAACCTGAACGATTTGAAGGCAAACGTTACTCTCATGTGAGTTTCAGGTCAGTGAGATCATCGAACAGAGCCATGCATTCCCTCCAGATTACTTCCACATGGACGACATCCATTTGTACTGGTTTAAATATGATGAGATGGAATATATTGTCCGTAAGATTGATGAAAAATAACCAGGGTATTTTCCCCCTCCATTAGGAAAGGCAATGTTGCTTCAATGCATGGTGAGAAATCTGACCTTGCCCTGGGCAGTGGCATGTTTCTGGTTAGGCTCTGGTGAGTGGGACCAGGCAGGGGACACATGAAAGGATCTCGCTGACAGGCAGCAAAAGATGTTCAGTCTAAATCTAATGAAGTCCAGAACACATGGGCAGACCTGAGAACATGCCACACGTTACACAAGCACAAGAGCTACAGCGCTGTTGACAAGCTTAGCATTCGCCTCCTGTTCCCTAAACGCTGACAAAGCGAGAAGCTTGATAAGCATGTGTGAGCTGTGATTAAAAAGCAGTTCTAACACGACACTGATGTATAAACATCATCACATCCGAGGCCAGACAGATAATGTGTTTGTTTTCTTTGCCTTTCATTTTATCTACAACTTCCTTTGCTTCTGTGTCTCCGCAGGGAATATCATTTCCAATTCTGCAAGCGGCTGAGCTGCTATAATGACACCCAAACAAAAATAATTTCGTATAAACACAGTTGTCAGCTTATAAAGTGAACCTCTGCAAACCAAAATGCAGCCCGATACTAAAGCTCTCCAATAACATCAATCCAATTATGGTCCTGTTTGTTGACACTGTGTCAAAAAGCTGTTGGTTCAGCTCTCTTGAGGCCGTTTTATTGGAGATATATTGGACTACTGTAGAGAGATGTGTTGTAGAAAGCAACATAATAAATGACCTTTCAGTATTACCAGTGATGTACAATGGACTGCAATTATTTAAAGTAAAAGTATCAGTATTGCAATGTTGAAATATCCTTTAAAGTAAAAGATATGTATACATAATTGACTTAAAAGTTGAGTACAAATAACAGAATCATTATCAGCAATGTCTACAAAGTATGGAAAAAGAAAGAATGGGAAGATGTGTATATACATCTTGAATATTTTTATTTCATTAAGCTATAAACATCTGGTTGAGCTTGAGCTCATTTAAAATGTTTAAAATGTTTGGTTTTCGATTTATAACAATGCTTTATACCATATTTTGCAAACCAATTATACGTGTTCCATGTGAAATATTCATTTATCATCGTAACTATAATGATTGCTAAAATGTAGTGGAGTAGAAGCATAAAGTGGTACAAAATACCTTGGTACCTCAAAAGGTTACTTAGTGACAAGGATTAATGTAGTCCTTTTCACCACTGAATACAGTTAAATGTAATATAATACAACAACAAGGCTAAAGAATAGCACACAGTTGAATCAACACCTCTTTGAAACGGTGTCAACTATCTAAACATGAAGAGCTTCACAATAAACCAACGTGAGCTGAAACACACACTGTTCAAAGGACTAGCCCCTCTCTGGAGGTTGGGTCAAAGGTAAGCAAGAGGTCCAGCGTGTTTGTGTTTACAAAGAAATTGTCACCAGAGGAATACTTCTCCAGATCCCTCTTTCCAAAGCAAACATCCTCCTCCACAGGCGTACAAAGTAGCGAGATCTTTTGAGGAAAGTACCATCCAGCTGGGAAATAGCTGTCTATAATCCCCTCTGATTAGCGTTAATCCCCTTAATGCTCCTTCCTGAGAATAAACACATGTTGACCCAAGTGACCCGCTCCTAATTAATGAAGTTTGGAATGCTATCATCTATACACTGTGGTCAATCCACTGTTACATGAGCTCATATTGAAGCGTTTAACGATATACTGTAGGTAATAACTCAAAATACAACCGCTGACACTTTCAAACTGGGATTGCTGGCTGGTGTCGGCTTTTTTTTTTTTTTTCACAATACAATACACCCCCCCAGGCGTGACTAGCAATGAGAGGCAACTTTCCGTCTTGTGTTCTTTTTCTCCTGTGAAGTCGGTGTTTGGGGTCGGTAGCCGGGGCCTCAGAGGCAGAGGCAGAGGTCAGAGGTCAGCGTGGGCCCGGCTCGGGGACAAGGGGAGAGGTCAGGGGTTGAGTTCAGATGGAATCCACACAGAGGAAATAGATATTGTCAGGGGAGAACAGAGCTTCCTTCACTTTTCCTGCTGGCGTGCCGCTGAAGACACACAGGAACAGCATCGGAGACCGTAAACACATCAGTAGCCCTCTGCACTAATTCAGAGGTGTTAATAAGATGATGCATCTTCCATCCAAAGTGGCTGTTACCGTAAAAGACGAAATTACGACAGGGATAATTTGATGTACAAACACTACGCTTCAGCACCTCTGCGTCCTTGGTATGTTGAAATAAACCTGCGTGACAGAAGAAAGAGCTGTGAATAATGTGTTCTGAGGGATGTTCCATGCAAATAAACAAAAGATTCTCACTTCAGTTCAAATGCAGTTGCTCATTTTCTATACAGATGTTTTTCTAAGGAAAATCAGCTCTGTCTCCATCTTGATTGTTCTGGATTGGCGCAGACAATTTAAAAAAAACAGGCAATCCATTCGTCTGTCTGCTGTGAAAGGACTGCAATGGATCAACCTCTGGTACATACCCAAAACAATAAATGTCCCTGTTTGTTTATATATATAGGACGGGGGTATCAGAGGTAATTATTGGACACATCAATTCACTGGATGTTTTTCCAAAATGTTATTAAGTCCTTTAGACTTCCTGACAAAATCAATATGAGGCATGAGCTGAAAAGGGAGCATGAAATCAATTACAGTGTAAAAGAGCAGCTTATATGTGCAATCACAAAAGCTTTTACAGGCCCCCGAAAACACGGCACAGCAATTGACTCCACAAATAAATTAACTGGGATAATATGATTTTCTTGTTTTTATTTTTAAAGACGATGATCCAAATACATTAAAAACAGAGCTGGCACATCAGCCAACCACAATGTTTATATAATGAATATGCAGTATTGTTTGTGTGTGTGTGTGTGTGTGTGTGTGTGTGTGTGTGTGTGTGTGTGTGTGTGTGCGTGCGTGCGTGCGTGCGTGCGTGCGTGCGTGCGTGCGTGTGTGTGTGTGTGTGTGTGTGTGTGTGTGTGTGTGTGTGCGTGCGTGCGTGCGTGCGTGCGTGCGTGCGTGTGTGCGTGCGTGTGTGTGTGTGTGTGTGTGTGTGTGTGCTCTCAAAGGCTAAGAGCTCATTTCCACCCTTGATGATCACAGGCACCATTGATTGTAATGCTGACGAGCAGGCTAGTTCTGCCTGTGGCGTACAGAGGAATCTGGACATGTTTAAAGCACTAACTTTCATGTTTTTTATGCTGGTATGAAGTTGAATGCTGATGTTGCGGGCAGCTGGCTCTCATTAACACAACATGATGTCAAACAGAGGGCCTTGCTGGTGAAAGTCAACTGCTCTCCATCTCTGGTCACCGGTGTCTCTCTGCGAACGCCAGCCGTGCTGAGGGACGTTCAGCCTGATGGACTTCAGTTATGTCCTGAAAATAATTTAAAAAAGGAAGTGTGTACATCTTGATTGTACAATTTAAACATATTGCCCTATATAAAGCATTACACACACTGAATGCATTTGTATTATTTGTAAACACGTCATTCATAGCGTGTGATTTCACATATCTCTCAAATGGTTGCCATTTTCAGAATAATATTATAATGTTGACAATATGTGTTTTTTTACTGCACATATTTCATATTTTATTCCATTCTATTTCAATGTAAATACTGCTTTATTTAATATTTAAGTGTTTAGATCACTTTTGTGGAGGAAATAAATCATTAATCAATTTGTAAAGACAGGTGAGTGACCATGACAGACCTAAATTGTTGAAATACCCTGCGGGCTTAAGCATATCATCTTACAGCATACCTTGTTTTGTCTTTAGTTAAGTTGAATTCATCAAGAAGCCCACGAGGGCGCCCTGCTCATACAGAGGTTACGCACCAACCAGGAACTGAAACGTCTCCGGTCTGCTTCTGGCTGGGGATGTATATATTGCATGTCATTACTCATCTCACTCTCCCGTTGTTTCCTGTTATTTGTTGTTATTGTTTCCCTGGTCTCTCCAAAAAAGTCCTTAAAAAGCTTAAAATATATATTTTAAAGAGGACCTTTGTATCCCTTTAATGCATAGCCATTAACCATAGCCATTAACACCATTATAATGAATAAAAAAAACACTATACAAGCAACTTCTGATACTTTCATGACTTCAATTTACGACCTCAGTGATGGCGGACCATTTCCTTTGCTGCAGCATTAAGGCACAGCCTGGTATTGTTTGTGAGGAAGACAGTGAGGATTAATCTCAGTCACACCACTGAAGCATTTGTCGATACACTATTGCACAGAAAATACTGATTATTGAAGGGAAAATAGGGATATCTGCAGTGGTTATGACCGGACATTAGGTGTTAAAGGTGACAGACAGAGATATAAAATAAAACAGTACATCTTGTTCATGAATCCCTCGACTAAATGCAGCGTGGCAAGTGTGCTTTTCCAGCCTGTGTGCAACATAAACAGTTCCGTTTGTGTTGAGGTGTTGAGTGGAGCTGAGATTTAGGTGAGCTGAGGGAATGCTGTGATTCAGTGTCAGGACAGGCCACTGTGCCCGTGCAGCCTGTAACATGTTTATGACGCTCAAGAGGAGTAGAAAAAACATATGGTATACATGTTAGGAAGGTTTGCACAGCACGGCAAGACAAGGGATGATTTCTCTTTCCCCCCGCTTTGATGGTAAGTGGCTGTTAACCACGTCCCACCTTTGGGATGAATGACATTGTCAGCTACTTATCTGAGGACAATCTGCTTTTCATGAAAGAAACCTACAGCTTATTTTCCAGACTCAGTTCCCTCTCCATCCTTTATCCTGTTATCAGATGACTGCATGCAACATTTGATTTTTGTTGTAATGGCTGGATGTTTAATCACTCTACACAAAGGGCTCTCTCTTATGAAACATTAGCTGTCATTTATCTGAAGTGAAGCACCTCAAGAGAGATGATTCCTGAAAAACCTCATAGGTCCCGTTAGGCTCAATTATTTAAACAAACAAACACTTTTTATTTCAGACAAGATTTACTGCTTCATGTGATGTGTGTGATGTGTCTGCAAGCCTTCTCTTTTCTCACGTCAGTAAAAGATGCGAGCTCCCCCTCAACACAACTCATCTCTGTGCTCATCTCTTCTCATATTCACAGGCCTTTCAAGCTAAGCTGCAAAGACAATGAAATATTGGGCAGGTCTGATTGAAAACAGCCTCCATGATGTGAAACTAGCAAGACTTGTGTTATTCCAGTTTTAAAATAGACCTTTTGAATCAGCAAAGTAATTTGATTAAAATGGATTGACAGCCTGGTGAGTTATTGTCAGCGCACCACATGGGAGAAGAGAGTTTCTGATTTCTCCTGAGGAGAATCCTTCACCTCCCCAGCAGTTCCTTTAATATATGGGCAGCGCCTTTCATCTGCTCCTCCAAGCGAGGCTCCTAATGCTTTGCAGATTCCTTTCAGCCCTGACAATATTTTACTGCCATCTTTTGAGTGTATTTCTGGATTGAGTTTCAATCAATCTTACGTAAAAGCAAACTTTGTTTCAAACCAAGTAGACATAATGAATGGCTCATATTCCTATATATGCTGACATAATGACATGAATTGAAAACAGTAGAAAGTGTAGGATTTCAAATCAATAGTTCAAAGTTAAAGCTCGGATAAAACTAATATACTATTACAATATTACAGGCTTTATCCAGGCGAAGAAACACAAATAATGCATTTAACGTAGCCATGTTTATATTTCAATATTTTAGAGAGACCACATTCACTGAGTATGGCAAAGAGATCTACTGACCACATATGCAGAGACAGACTGAAAACAACCTTAACAGGAATTTGTCCTAATTTCTTTAAATCTGCGTATTTGCTTTCTTAAGTTTGATGACTTTTTTGATGTAAAAATAAGAGTAAATCAACCATTTCCTGCAGGGCACATCGCTCTGATGCTTTATAACCTCAATAATTATGACCAAATCAAGGAAAGGAAACCACAATATGTAAAGATAATACAAAAAGCTAACATTATATTAACAAACCACTGTAGTGGTCGCTGTAAAATCCCTCTTGTAGCCCTCTGGCCTCGCTGCACGATCTGTCTTTCATAGTGCTGACTGCCAACAACAGCACTCTGCTGATGTGTCTGGCTCTTGTTAGCGGAGGATAGGTTTGTGTCAAGCACAGCTTCTCCACTAACTGAGCCGTGTTGTTGTTGTTGTGGTGGAAAATGATTGTGTGCAATCGCTCACTGACAGAGATGTCGAGGTTGCTAAATGACACACTTCCAATCAACTGATCCTCTGCCAGTGTGAGTCATCTTTTTCTCATGGCAAACAGGCTTTGAACAGGTGTCCAAAGCTGTTGTTTTTCCTTTTTCATATATTTCTTTTAGATTGCTGTTTGTGTATCTGAGTCCACTCGTTCACAGACACCCCCACACACCCGCTTTCTATTGCTTTCTCTTTTCATAAACAAGAAATAGTGTTGGCCTCTGGCATTTATCAAGGATGAAATGTGTTCAGAGAGAGAGTGCTCCTTTGAATTTGAGCCTTGTCAACATACTTTATGAGAACATATTGAATTGAGTTAAACTTTCATACTAGGTATTTTTCTTTTCAAGAAAAGGGGATTATATTTCTTTCCTGAGATGTTCTGCTGCATTCTGATCCTCTTTCATTTGACTTAAACTTCTTATGAATTTATTCCAAGTTCAGTGTCACTGAGTGTTTACTTTCAGTGGCTTTTATCTTGAGGGTCTGCCAGCTATTGTGGTTCTGTTTTTAATTGAGTCATTGTCCACACGGTCGGTGCATTGCCACAGGCAGAATTTCTTCTCATCATAAGCTGCTGTTGAATCTCTGAATCTCAGATCTGATGCCAGTAATTGAATAGATAGAGTTTTGATTGATGTTTACAGGAAGTCCCTTTTCTATTTACATATTCATGAGCCTCTAACCTGCAGGGGTGAGACAGGAATCCAGGGAAAACCTGTATGAAACAACGGCAGCTCAGAGGTCCTCCTGTCTGCTTCTCATTACAGTAAATACACTTTTAGAGCTACCATCCATACTGCATTCCTGCTCCCCACCCAACTGGACTCGGCCTAACAGTGGCTATACAGTATGTTCCCTCTGAAGACAAGCCTTAATGCATTGAATGAAGAAAAATGCCCATCATCTCAACTTTTTGGTTAATAAAAAATGACCAGAAACACAAGTGACATAGTGTCAAAGCATGGGAAAACATTAGCAGGTTTATATTTCTTGAACTGCCCACTATGCTTCCTTTTCTTGGAGATTGGAAGTGACTGTAATGCTACTTTGTTTGAAACATGCAACTCGTATTACAGGTGTTGCCTTTGGCGCTGTGTCTCCACTCCTAATGCACTCATGGTCTTTCAATCCCGCCAAATCCCACTTGAGATGTGTCAATCACAACAGGCCCGCCGCTTCAACATGACAGACTGCCGTGGACTCACTAGTCTGCTGTGCTGAAATGGTCCCAAACCAATAAAATGTGGAAGAAAGCAACATTATGCGTGATTTAGTCTGTGGGTTCTTGCTCTTGGATGAAGGCCCCTAGTATGATAATACAGAAGGAATGCCTTTAATCTTCATATCAAGTGGCTATCATCAATTATTTGTTCAGTGTGCATTAGCATTTGATGACATCCAAGCCATATTAACAGGCCACTTGAAAGCTAAATGTAAACTAAGACAGATGACGTGTCCTGCTAGAAAGTAGAGATAAATCATTTTGACAGAGAAGAGATATTAATGTTCTGCAAAGTAAGGTGCTAGCTCAAGGTGGATCATAAACAACCACCACATATTGGGAACAGATGAAATATTACAAACTTCATCTTAGCTCAAACAAACAACCACTTGGAAGACATGAATAGTTAGGGGTGGTGAGAGCTGCCAACAAACCAACAATCAGCCTTTTCCAAAGAAGTTTACATTATTAGGGTTATACAATCCCATCAAACTGTCAGGAAATGAAACCTCGATGAGTATTTGAATTGCTGGGTATTAGTTTGACTGTCATCTTAGAGCAACTTAAGACATGGAAAAGTAAAAAAAAAGGCCTGATGGAAATACAATTCAATCACTTATCGGCCAACAAACACAGACACAATCTGGTTTGGAGTAAGTGTAGCCCTCTCTGGGAAAACAAAGGGCCGTGAATTGTCTGCAAAGTGTTTTCAACACGAAATATCTCCTTTCTTTCCACAAACACATTTTCATTGGAGGATTTAATCAAGCGAGTGTGAGGGTTTGTTTGAGGAGTACCGGGAAGAAGCAGAATAATAAAAGCTCTGTTGGAGAGCCAGAGAGTCAAACAGCATGTTGCTAAACACACAGCTCACATTTCTGTAGTCTAATTTTTTCATGTGCAATTTGTCTACATGCTTTAATTTATGAGGTATGTAGGTATGGAGCCAGGACATTCCTCCATAATGTTGATGCTAAGGGAATAATGCTTGGCCATGGGAAATAAGGATAAATAGAATAGATAATTATGTTTTTTTCTTACATGTATATACATTGGGTTGCGTGTGGATTTATACTGCTCATTTACAGTTTGAAAATTAAAAATGGCTCAGTGATACGTTACATAATGTTTTCTTATCTGCCTCTGGTAGTTATGAGATGTAGTGAGTAAAATATGTCAGTTCCCAGCAGTGTCTTTGAAGTGAGAGACAACGTGGAATGAAGCATAATATCCCCAGGGTCCTATTTAGTATTTGGGAAAAATAAACATTTGCCAAGCCCGATCTTGTGTGACTGACTCTGTACATATAGGTCTGGGAAAACAGCCAGTTGGATTTCTACAATGTAATTAAAATGATAGGTATTGAGGAGCAGTCTTGAGTATTGTTCAGTGTTGTTGACTCACACAGACATACAGGATACTTTAAATATATAACTTTATTTGATGGATTTCTTATAGGTTTTAACTTAAATTGCATGAATGGAACACAAAGATATTCTCATACTGGAAGCAGAAATGTTATATTTCTTTTAAAATCTGTAAATGATTTCAACAAAGTCCATTTAATCTAAGTTTTGGAGCCTTAAATCATATCAT
This sequence comes from Notothenia coriiceps, assembly GCF_000735185.1. Taxonomy (NCBI): domain Eukaryota; kingdom Metazoa; phylum Chordata; class Actinopteri; order Perciformes; family Nototheniidae; genus Notothenia; species Notothenia coriiceps. The sequence goes on along the minus strand of NW_011369002.1, from coordinate 24,580 downwards.
ATGATAATCATCAGCAGATGGAGATGGCCAGTTCTCAAGCTTTTTCCACCATTCACAATAAAGAGAATATAAATGATTTGAAAAAAAAACAATACATTGCAGGTGTGTTTATAAAGGAATACTTCAAAAAAAAAGATATGACATTTTCTTTGTGAGGAAGCATTAGGACAATTCAATTTGATCCCTAAATGCAGATATGAAGGGGAAAAGATGAAGTAAGACAGAGTCGAGCTCTAAGAAGTGACTCATCAAGGCTTATCTTTGACTTTTAAATAACAACCTTGCCTCTTGGCATTCATTCTGAGGTCCTATCCAAGGAAGGGAAAAGAAAAATCTTTCTTATGACTGATCTTTTTTTCATCCTTTTCCAAAGCCCACACTTCAACCACTCATAATATCCCTGCGAAATGTCCTGATTTACTACATTTCACAATCTGGGGACAAATTGGTCTCCTCAAAAATGCATGAACATGGCTAAGGAGCCCCACATCAGATGGAAATGCATTCCTGATGTTGCAACATGAGAGAAGGCAGGCATGGTTGAGTCACTGTGGATTAAAGGAGATGCCACGTTTTATGACCTGCAATACTGTTACTAATTTGGGGACACTTGATATGGTGCATTTCATTAGAGGGAGACACAAACACATAAACCCGCAGCGCTGTTTCTCTCCGACCAGTTGCTGATCTCAAGGTGACAGAGACACAGGGCGGGTGGGTTGCGCATCTCCTCTAACAAGAAGAACAAAAGCATTGTGCAGCGGAACAGGCCGTCATGCAAAAACACTCATAAAGAGGCATGAACTGGCAAGTCCTCGATCTCCACATCTTGAGAAATAATCACTCCCTGCTGGATGTGTTTATGAGGGCAGAGGGGCCTGTGCTATGACGCCTGTACAATACTGAGGAAGAGGCATTCGCTGCAGCTGATCTGAACTTGGACTCTCGAAAGAGGGGCATGCCTAAAGAGACATTGTGCTTTCGTCATTTCTAAACACAGACAGGTTTTCCCTCGTGAATCTAGAGTGTAGATTGAGACATGTGAGATTCAACAAAGCCAAATGCAAAAGAGTTAGTCATTGAAAAGATGATGTATCTTTGACCACACAAATAAACATCACGCTTTGTTTCACTTTAAAGCTATGGCTTTATAATTGTAGGTGATCTCCACATGTGCATTAGATCAAATCATAAAAGTCAGGCATATATTAACTTCTGCAAGAAAATCATTTATCCTAGCGCAAGCTTATAAGACTTGCAGTAAAAAAAAGAATAAGTCCCTTGGTGATGGGTTTTTGTTAAGTCCAAGGGAAGAGAGAAGGCAGTTGAGTCCAGCTTCTCTGTGACTTCAACATCCTCCAGTGAAAGGCTCTTTCTGATTCAAATGAATGGGGCCAAGGTCGGGGCCAAGGATACTGGACACAGCGCAGCCTGTTTCTGTGAGAGAGCAGCGATTAGAATTATTCTGAATAGAAGGCAAAGGTTCTTGTTTTTAATATGAGTAAAATTAGTTCAGACTCATATCCAAAACCCAGGTTCTTAGCTATAATAAACTGTACCATTTTAATAGTTTAATGGTTGTTTTGCGTCAGTTGTCATCGTTTGGGTCTCTTTAATCTTTTTACTTTTGTTGTTGTTGTTCTTTTTCTCTTTAGTCATTTTGAATGTAATTACTCATTTTAATGTCTCAAGATTTTGTACGTCTTTTTAATTATTATAAATGTTTCTCAAGACATAAAAGGACTGGAGAGTCATTTTATGTCTCTCCAGTTTTATAACTCCCTTTAGATGTTTTATGTCTCTCTTTTACTCTTCAGTATAGTTTAACACTATTTAGTGGTTTAATGTCTTTTTTTAGTATTGTTGTGTATTATTTTGCATGTCTCTGCAGATGTGAAATTGAATTACTAACAAGAAATATCAGTCAATTAATACAGAGCTTCTGGTCTAGTCGCCCCTGAGCTTGTACCCATAGTCCCATTTAGTGATCCATCCATGACACTATTTAGACAACTATACCTATCACTTTCTGAGTCAGGCTTTAGGGACCTCGGATACTGTGAGACACACAGCACGAAAGCTCTGTAGATGTTTGGATGAAAACCACAATTCTATGTCTTCAAATTGAAATGATCTAGTGGCAGATTTAACTGTAAAAACACGAGTATATTGTGAGACGCTGAAAAAGACTTCAGCGTGCATGAGGCACGTCATGTGAGCAGTAGACTGTTTACGAGTTACCGCAGGATTAGGATGGATTTATGTCCCAGCGGAGGTTCAAATAATTCCATGTCAAATCCGGGGATATGTATATTTTATCCACCCTTTTTTCAAGCAGCGCTTTCAAGCTGATGGATATGGTGTGAGCACATGACATGCAGAGGATTTTCTATTCCGTTTCATGATTGCTGTGGCATTGTTTCTGTCTAAGCTGTAGGCCTACGAGCCTCTGAGGACATCTGGGGGAAACCAGGCATATGTTTGTTTGTCAAGAGCCCATTTATTATAGATCTTTATTTCAAAACAAAGGCAAACAATCAAAGTATTTATCGTAATCATTACATCCGTCTGTACAGCGTTTATGAATGATGTTACACTGAGGAAATGAGCTTCAAAACAGGAAGGAACAACAAAAACTTTAGGGTTTAGTGATACTTGATATACAACGGAATAGGAATAAGCCTGTATTTAGTGGATACTTGTTTCATATAACAACAAGGTTTACCGTCTAAACCCACACAGTTTGTATAAATGTTAAACATCTTTTTATAAGCTGTTGTCCATGCTATGATGGTTAGCTCATGATCTATTTTTCGTTCAATCTGATTTGCATTTGGAAGAAAAAAGAATCCTCTACTCCAAAGAGTTGCATCAACCTTAGTCTCTGGAAAGACGGAGAGGCCTTTATGTGTCTCTGAGAGCTTGTTAAAAAGCAAAAGAGAATGTCAAGGAAAGGAACCTGTGGATATGCCATTCCCAGTGGAACAGCTTCACTTTAAGAGAGAAATCTGTTCCGGTCGTTTTGCACTGAAAGGCTTTTGGTATCAATTTATTTCCCTGAATATGAAAAGTTCACGAACAAACGGTGCCATTGACCTGAAATGTCATAACATTTTTCCTGGAAGGCAACTTGGAATTGCATCAAAAGCATCTTGTTATTTCTCATTCAGAGTCTGTGTCATTGTTCATGACTCATTGAGTTTGTTTCCCTTAGTTCCTCCAGATGACCCTAGTAGGCCTATATTATATCAAAAGGCAGACACAAATAGATCTTTCACTCTGGCCAAAGTGACACAAGTGAAGCTACAGCAAAGCCCAGATACTGGAGAGTTTCTAATGCACAGTTCTGTACAGTAGCCTATATACTGTAATTGAATCCAGGTTGTGACCTATTTTTGTTTAGATTCACCTTTGATTGCATGCAGCAGTTTCTGTGCTGACTTTTAAAAAGGCTTGTGATGGATGTGAATAACTTTTTTCCCTTCATCGTCTCACATGAGTAGGGTAGAGCATAATGTCAGTCCGTCCAGCGTCTGCACCAACCACAGAGCGTCTTGACAGGTCCATGTTGCGAACCTGGTAACATGACGTCCGGACCTCAAGCTTCTGCCGGCGTGTAGCACCACAGGTCGACTTCCTGTAATTAGTTTCTTCATTCATCAGCTAGACCCTTCGCCTCATGCAGTTGGTGTACAGTGATCCTCAAACTACCAGTTTTCCTTTGATATGGAAACAACACAACTCGTCACCTCTTCACTTCCCATCACACCAGGCAGCTCAACTCAGACAAATGACATTGATTGTAATGGTTTGCCATGTGAAGGTGCTCCCTCGGATTACTTCTGATGTGACTTTAATCTGAGCCTAACGGTGTGATCACAAACAGGCCAGAATCAACGCAGTGTTTCACATGCATATCTCTGGAACTCATTTGTTTAGCGCCTGGACCTCGCTGCGAGGTCTGGATGAGAAACGAGAAACAACGTTGTAGTGGCTACAGCTGAGAGTAGATCTATCACTCTGCCAACTGTCCTCTCAACATCATTCCTCGGATGGGAGCTTTAACCTTGAGGGCAAGCCAGCGCAAAACATGTGCAAGTGATTTGTATAAAATAAATAACAGGATGAGCTTATGACAGTCGATGCAGCTGCTAGGGCTTTGTTGTTGGCCTAGAAGAGGCAGCTCTCTGGATGAAACAGTGGCAGGCTTCTAGCTGTCACTGTGGAGAGCTGGAGCTCTTTGTACGCTGAAATATAACATAGTTACAGTTCATCACTTAAGCAAAAATACATATTCTTCCTCTTACCTGTAGTGCAATGTATTAAGATGGTTTTGGTGCTGTCTTCTCTTGAATATAGTGAACCTATATGGCACTTACTGTAGATGGTCGTTCTCAAATCTAAACAAATATATATTTTTAACTGAACAGAAATGTCTCTTTCCAGAATTCAAAGTCAAACTCAACTTTATTGTCACTCTTTCAGCTTGTGTGTACAGACAGAGAGATCGAGAGAATCATGATCCGGTTATAAGTTATTATATCTCTTTAAAGATGATCCAATGAGCAGTTTCATGATGTGACCCAATGGCTCCTACAGCGCCTTGGCCAATACAAATAAAATAAATTGCTCTTCTGTAAATTAACATGACTTATTGATATATCTGCAGGATTTTTGGTTTTTTGATTGATGATGAATGCACGTATTGGTTTGGATAAAAGCTTCAGCTAAATGAAATATAATGTAGTGTAGGATGTATTTTCTTTCCAACTACACCTGGCAATCTTAACACACTGCATGAAGCGTGCATCTGCTCATGGAGGAGAGGCTCTCCTGAGTTATCTAAGGTTACAGCTCAGTAAAAGAGGAGGCTGTTTACATCTCATGCTGTCACAAGCCTCTAGGAGTCTAGGAGTAGATGCACATTTCCTTCAGGTGGTGGGTGTAGTTTGACAGAAAGAAAATAGTTCCTACGCAAAATTCATGATTTTCTGGAAGGAAACTTTGCTGTTGAGTTTTCAAACTTATTTTAACTTGGAGCACACAAGCAGAATGTGATCTAGTTCCATTACAATCAAAATAAGGCAGACACTTCTTAGGCTGATTACTTCAACACTCTCTTACAAAATATTCTAGATACATAAATAGCAAATAAATATGTATCGGTGTATTGTGTCTTTAAGTTTACTATGTAGGGATAATGCATCACCACACCTGATTCAGAGGTGTATTCCACTTTTATCTTTTCATACTATATAATTAGGGTGTCCTGGATTGGTGGGCACAAATGCAAGGATGTCTAGAAGGAGAAGCATGTTTGTACTTGAACTGCAGGAACAATACCATCCAGAGGTCCATAATTGTAGAAAGGGTAATATCTGGGCGTGACAATACTAACAGTTAAACACAAATCCACACACCATCAAATGTGAAGGGTGGGGAACTATTTGGGAAATGTCTAACTGCGTGCAAGTAACAGGTCATAAACCTTTGCGTGTGTCGAACACGTTTCTTTTCTTTTTTTGATGTTTGATGATTCACGATATTGGAGAGCTCAGATAGTGGGAGCAAACAGCTTTATGCATTTTTCATACATATATCTCCCACTAAGATATCTAAGTCAAACAAAAATCTCCTGGAAAGATAAACCTTAACACCAGATCGATCATTCCCGTCAGGTCAACTTGCCAGTGGAGGTATAGATTATGGATCTGCTCATTTCCTGTATACGCGCCAAAGAGCAGATGGATTGCACATTGAGAGACTTCAGACGTGCCAACGGTCATTTAAAAAAACCTAAAAAAATGGGAAAGTGGATACATCAGAAAGGAGAAAGATTTACAATTGTGTTATTTTCCTAAGGTGTCCGCAACAAAAAGGTTTACGAGTGTTATTCATAACAATTCAGATGAATGAAACGTCTATGTAATTAAAAACTCCACACAGCTCAAGGTTAAGATTCTCATTAGAGAGCATGGCTAGGGAGGATCAACAAATTACACATTGGAGAATTCAAGTAGGTGCAAATGGCTTCATGTGTGTTCATGGATAAATGCCAAGCCCACATGCTGAATACAGGCATCCTAGTAATTCTTAACAGGACTTATTCTGGCTCAGCGATAGGCAAAAAAACCTTCCCTGATGCTTTACAGAGATTAATAACAACCTTGGTCACATAGAACATTTACATTAGATGGATGAGAAAGGAACATTTTATCAGACATCTGTTCAACCTGACTAACCGCAGACGGTTGGAACTGAAGCTCGCTTGCAGACACAAATAAAGCCATGAACTGTTGCTAACACTGCACAGTGACTTGTGGTGGACTGTCATCCAAAAATACCACATAAAACCAAATCATTCTTATAAAGCTCTGCTGTCCCCGCGGCTTTGAGCTTGGGATTCGGAGCTTATAAAGGGGATACTAAACCCCTTTAAGAGACTTTGTGGCCTCTGGGTTAAGGTAACAGTTAATTGTTTCGCTTGTGTCCTGAAGATATTCTCAGTGAGCTCATGAATCAAGCATGTGACCTATCCATCAAGCCACATCCCCTCCTTCTCCGCATGCAGCACGCAGGCTGTGATTTATGGCTGGACAGTGGCCTGCAGAGGTGTTGGATTCAATGAAATACAGGGGAGAACATCTGGAAAGCCTATTAGCTCCAAATCACAGCTTGGGCCAGTTTGATAGCAACGACTGATGCAGGCCTGGAATTGACATGCTGGTGCACACCAAGGGAAGTTGTGTCTCTCTCATCGAACAGACATGTGTTAACCGAGGTTGTTCATATTTTAAGTAGATCAATATTAATGGTCCTACTTAAAGCACCAGGTGAGCTAACAAGAGCCTTAAATGAGCCTCTTCTATGTGTCTCTAATGTCTCCCAGATGTGGAGCACTTCAGTCCTGTTGGTGTCCTTGGTTGGACGCATGAGAAACTCTTAATCTTCTTAAAATGAAAAGGCCTTGATAGGATAAAACATCCATTCGAAAGCTGCGTGACACAGCCAGTATTACACAACTCCTTCTAGTCAAGGATAATTGGGTAAGAAAGAGCATCGGCAGGGAGTGTCTGCCCAAGGTACCCCTGCCTCGATTCATCTCAGCCCCGTAACAAGAGCGCGGGGAGGTGTGTTGAAATACAACCCCGTCACCATTCATCCTCACCCCCTTGATGCAACAATGACTAGCATGCAGTCTGCTTTTCATTTAGGGAATTACCTTTGGGAGGGCAGCAGACGTCTCCTGAGTTGCTCTGTGTGTGTTCTTCTCATCCCCGCAGAGCTGTCTCATTAACACATAAACTAGTAAGCTTAGTTAAAGCACAGCCCCATCGATGTCCTGCAGTCTGCATCCGGCTGCATGGAAGCTGAAAATAATGACTCACAGATTACTGAGTCCACACAGTCCCCAGCTCCAGCACCACTCCCCGGGTCGCAGCAGTGTAGGCCTCCAGCCTCTCTAATGAGTTGACTGTGATGGTAAGGCCACTAAAGAGTAAGGGAACATAAGAGCCAACAGGGAGAGCTGTTATGTGTTATGTGAAGCTAAAAAAAAGTAGCACTGGCTTAGTCTAATTTATGGCCTTCATGAGAGGTTTTGTGACAGCTCGTGTGGCTTACCAAATGAGGTTTTTGACACGGTACATGAGTTTAGACTTTCAGTATGAAGCGTGACCTGTTATAATATTTCAGTTTGGAGTGGAGCAGCTATTACTCTTCCTCTGTAAAACATGTTTTACAGCCATTGAAAGGACCTAATTACTCAATCATCAGTAAGGTGGCTACTTCCTCTATAACACTTATGAGTGCAGGCGTCATCTCACCGGGGTGTGGCTCATATAATTTACATTTCATTAAAGCACGCTGTGAGACATCATTGATTCCTCAGCTAACCAGGAGTTTCCATGATGCAAGCTCATGGGTGGGGGGAGTGGTAGACGTGTCACCCATCAGGAGCTGTCAGGAGCTGTCAGAGGACAGGATCCAGATCTTGGCCAGGAGAGGCCAGGCCAGCCAGCTGTCACCTCTCTGACACTGGCTGAGACCATCCATCTGGCTGAGGGAGGCCCACCATGGGTGGAGAGAAACTCGCCAGATCACAGGCTTCAAGCACATGAGGGCAGGAATGCACACATAAGCGAACATGTTTCAGGTGCAAATAAAAAATGTTGCACAAATGTGACACTGCTCCTTACGCATGTACCCTATTAAAAACTTGTACAATGTTGCATGCAAGGGCTATTTTGGGCAATCACCAGCACAATCTGCGGTGCCGTCCACATGAATCAGTCCCAACAGACAGATCAAGGAAACAGAAGTGACTTGCTGCCACTGAGCTGAACAGACACAAATAAACAATTATAACATTTGGCTGTAATGCTCACTTTCCCGTACAGTAACTCTATGTCTCGCAGAGTGAGCATTAACAGCAGGAGTTTTTCCCTATGTACCAATGCATCATTATTGAGTATATAAAAATTCCTTTTGCTGGCAATGACTTCAATCTGTGGCAACCTTTATCTTATCCGTATTTAGACATGCCACAATGGTAGATCTATATCTCCTTTTTTTTATTGCTGTGATGCTTACTATGTAAAGTAGAATATTTACGTACATTAGCCGAACGTGGGACACATTCACCCTGGCAATGTTTAAGTAAGAGGGGTCAGTGGAGTTGCCAGACATATGGAGAGCATTTGGACATATTCAGACTCCGCATGGACCACAAGAGAGGCAGGCCGAGTGTTATACATCTTGTTTTGGTAACAGCTCATTTTCATAAGAATGTTAAATAGCCACAATCCTCCACACAATTCTGGATCTGTCTTACTGAAAGAAACACATTTAACTCAATTATTCATATGCTATTTTCAATATTTTTCAAGACTGAAATTACTTTCATTTCGTCTTTCTTTTTTACTGAATATGTCTTTGATTATAACCCTTAGCATATTAGCAATTTAAAATTGAACTTTTGACTTCTGGGTCAGATCGTAATTGTTCAATAAGTATTATTGAGGACTCTTATAAACCAATTAACCTAGGCACAGTTTAAATGTGGGTGACCTCCATGCCAAACCCTTAGCTTCTATCTGCTGCTCTGTAGAAATCTTGCCTTTTCTCGAATGTGAAGTTATAAACTCAAAGCTTCAATGATGTGTTTGAATTGATCTAATAATTTAACTTATTTAGTAATTGCTGTTAACACTGCTTGCTGTCAATGAATACTCTACAGGAGGGTATATGATTTTGGTAGAAGGCTTTACTTTTTAATGTGAAGACAAAACACAACATTCCCTGCTTTGACAGATGTTGCTATAAGAAAATGGTCAAAAAAAGCTTTTCACATTAAAAGCCCAGGACCAAAACTGTTAAAAAAGTAATCTCTGTGCACCCAAATGCAACATTTTATTCTGGTGATGTCATTGTGATTACCTATCACACGCAAGAGATAAGAAGCAACAGTGAGCCATGAGAAATTTCACTGAAAGACTCAGGAGGGCAAAGACAGACAGGGGAGGAGAGTGGGAGACTGAGATCAATGATAATGTGATATGATCGATGACATAGTGGAGCTAGCAATTCCCCTCTGGTGGTCTCAACCTCCACCGATTCAGAGTTGTAGAGAGTACATTTTGTTTGGATTGGCTTTAATCTTCCCATAGACAGACACTACAAGACAGGCGGTATGCTGCAAGCGTTTTCCATTTTGTGACACAAGAGAATTGTGTCAGGTTCTGCAAGTGCACAAGTGCAGATGCGTCTGTGTGGCACGTTGACAGGCAGCTTGTTCAAATAAAGAACTGACAAAGCTCTGAAATAAACGGCTCGACTGTTGAGGAAAGTATTTACAGACACATGACAACAGAAAACAAAAACAGAGCACTTCCCTCTGTTGGTTCTCGGAAACTGTCGGTCCATGGTGCTGAAAGAATATTTTTGCAAATGTTTTAAAATGCAGTGCATTCTTTTTACACTTCAAATGATTTAGAAATGGTTACAGAGTACTTTAAAAAATGTGAGAAAATGAAAAACTAAAGTTGTTGTGTGACAGCTTTGTATAGTCAAAGGCTTTCCATTACTTGTGTTGAAGTTATATTTGACAAATGGCTTCATATGGTGCTGGTTGTTTTTAGACAAAAGAGTGCGGAACCAGATGATGAGTGGGGCTCATTGCTAGAGAATACTGTTCGTAAATCAAAATACTGTGTGTGTCATCCATCTATTGAATCTGTCTCAAAAGACTACATGCTCTGCAAGGCTCCGATGAATTTGAAATGGCAAATATTCTGATAAATAGCAGACCATCACAGAGAGTCTACACTACAGCTATGCTAGCAGCTTTGTGATAGTTGTAGACAATTAAGTGCTTTGAGCTAAATGCTAATGTCAGCATGCTAACATGCTAACAATGACACTACAAACAAGCTGTTGCTTAGAATGTGTAATGTTTCCGTGTTTAAAATGCAGCTGAGACTGATGGTAATATGATTCTTTTTCTTATGGTGAGTAACCACAGCTGAACCAAATTTAATGACAATCTTTAACCCTTTCTCTCATCAAAAACGGTCTAGGTCCAACCATAGACTGTACTGTATATATAAAGACTATAACATGTTGTTGACACTAGGGGAAAAGTGAGGGGATCACTAAAGTCTTCCTCTAGTTGTTAAGATTGTTCAGTCTGTAGCAATGAGGTTTGCCAATCGAATGGCTAGGACATCCCTAAAAAGTTAAAAAATATACTTTATTATACTGCAGCAGTCAAACTGATATTGTCTAATGGCAAAGAGAGATAACTTTGTTGTTCTGTATCTTAAATGAAGGATGCCCCCTGGGAAAAACTGGACAAACAGAAGGGCAATTTAGGTCCTCTAAGATGGAGAAGTACCAACAACAAGCAAGGAAATATTAAATAGCTTTATTACAGTGGGTTGATCATTAAAAAGTCAAAATGTTTTAAACACTGTTAGGTCTTAGTCATGGCTAATAAAAATATATATTTTTATGATTTGTGTACAAATAATTGCTTTTCAATATTTCCTTCCTCCTGGTTAATTGCTCAATTTGAACCGACTGGGTCACCTTCCTGTTTATAATTGTTTATAATGCTTGACAAAAGAGGCATTTGTTTTACATTATTAAAACAATTAAGCAATTGTTTGGCTCTGGTCCATGCTTACCCGTGTGCCCATAGTGTTTAGATAAAAGCCCAAAATAAGCCACATTCAAAGTCTCCAAGATTTTTCCTGGCCATACAGATGAAAATATTTACTTATTGAAGTAACAATTGATGATGTCTCAGATGGAATTGCCAAGACATCGTGTGACAGAGAAAGCATGCAGGCAGAAATATGTTGCCCCAAAGACATGTCTGAGATTTTGTAATTAGCTTTAAGCTGTCTCGATGTTAAGGAATCCACCAGGAGGCCAACATGTCTGCCGCTGTTCACACCTCCACTCATCCTTGAGGTCTAATAACCAGTGCTTATATTGTGGTCACCAGATATGAACGCAGCAACAGTGATGTGTTTAATAGAGCCTTTGTTGTTCAGACACAGCCATAACAGTATAACATCCTCCAATTAAATGAGTGAAGTAATAACAACATTATCACTTTATACATCTCAACAATGACCTGATCAGATGTTCCCCCGCACAAGGCCTCTGTTTGGAGCTGAGGTCTATTTGCAGATATTTTAATAATTTCTATTGAGATCCTTTTTGGTTCAGAGAGGAGAGTCAAACAACTGCTCTACACTACACCCATTTTATGTGTCCCATTGGTGGCATTCATGGGTATATAAGTGGTATATTAATAAATGTTTCCACTGTTTTGGTTGCCACCATGGGTATAATAATCACTCTACCTCGGGCAGCATAAAGGTTGGGTTGGGCCCAGATAAAAAGTCATAAACATCATCACCTCAGAGGGAGATTTAGTTTAATATACGCTTATAATAACAATGACAATCATATTTTACTATCACTTCTCAGAAAAACAGGGCCCAAAGACAAATCAGACAATAAAAGAGGTATTTTATAGAGATTGAAAAGGGTTGTATTTCATTATAAAGCCTCAACAACACTTATCCACATAATTACGGTTGGTTCCCAGGTTGGACTGTCAGTGTAAAGAATGGCCCAGAAAGAGCCAAGAACTTTTATTGAGCTGATATTAATTGATTTGTCCTGACCTACCCAGACCTGGCCTCCCCGGGCTCAGCTTCCTTAGCGGAGTATTGCCAAGGTCTGTCCTAGCTCTGCATAAAAATAAATGAGAAGCTATCGGGCCAACTCTCTAAAGCCAGAGGATATTGTTCGATTTCACGTCAGCCCTCCAGGAGGCAGTTTAAACAACCCAGCATGCTAATCAACCTGGTATAAAAGGCACCTCTTTTTCTCTTTCTCTCCTATTGCAACAGGGCCAGAAAAGACCTAAACAACCTAAGGGGAAAAGCAGGGCCTGTGCCTGAAAGAATATTACGGCCCAGTGTATTATAACTATATGATGTGGAAAAGGAAACAAGTACTTATATTTTAAAAGGCATTCCATGGTAGGTTAGGCTGGCATGACAGTCACTTTTTCATTTTATTTCAGGGGAAAAAGCCTTGGGGTAACAATTGTTCCACAGAAAATATGCTTATATTAAAAATGTTGGCATAGTGAAATGACTTGAACACTCTGCGCCTGTGAGCTTCTCTGCTGCCTTCAACACATCAGCGATGTCTCAGTGGAACCACATTGTGACCCTCGTCGGAGGAGGCATAGCCCCGATCCCCACAAATAATTCAATACTCTAATATCCCCTCAGTATTCGTTGTGACCACAGAAATAGGATAGTGTTCATTTTCTCCTTGTGCCCTGAACCCACAGGTCAGGTGGTAGCAGATCACAGACATCTCTGTGGCTCAGAGGTTAAACTAATCATGCATGACTTTCTCACATGGCCCAGCCACTACCTTAAGAAATCTACACCAGCTTGTCGTCCATTCAGCGAGTGAACCTGCTTTTTTATCACTAGCTGCTTTAGTTGATTTGACTGTGGCAGCTTTCCACTCAGTTCGACACTTTATAAACAGTGGCACAAACTCCTACACACTGCAGTTATACAACTCCTCATCCCCATGAACTCAAAATGCACGTATGCTTTAGAGAAATGTTCTGTTTCCTGTAAAACTGCATCACAATTATCAAAGGTGTGTTACCTCTATAGATGAGGATGTCCTTCACTTCTCTGTGTTTAGAACAATACAAAAAAACATAATTTCCTATATTCAGTTTATGTGTAGAGTTGATAAACACTGCCCCCTACTGGCGCACACACATCTTGACAGTTATTTACCAGTATCAGGTAATGCAGTGAAAGTGTTTTTTGTTATAGATTTGCTGTGCTAAGCTGTCAAACACACCATCAGTTTATCAACTTATTTTTCTCTTATTTCATCATTTCATCAATAATTTCCTCCATGATACATTGCTTATCCTGTAAATAAATCCCTGGAGCTTTCTGGCTCCATTTCTTATGTTTTAAACGAATCTCTCGAGCAAATCCTGTAATCATCAATGATATTCTGGTAGTCATTACAAAAACAAAACTGCAGAATCTGAGCTTTTATTTAAAAATGAAAATGCCTTTACTAACCAGGACAGTGAAACATTTCGAAAACAATATCATCAGCAAAAACTCAAGCGTTAGAAAGGTAAAAAACACATTGTAAACAAATCTAAGTGTCATGCATGGAAATATCATATAAATCATTAAAAGTTTATAATGTGAAATATACCCTGAGCTCCAAAACACTTCAAATATTAGCAGTGATAAGCTGGTCTCAATACAAATAAGTTAATACATGAAACGTTATCAATACTTGGAGCAAAGGTCAAATATGTATTTTCTATTGCTTACAGTATCGTACAGTGAACACATATATTGTCCATTATAAATCCAGACAAATTATTTATTGTGTTTGATGATTTTACTCACCTACAACACCTTCATTAAAGCTTTAAGATTTTAAAAACGGCAAACATCTATTGTGTGAGCACGTCACAGTCTCTGCACAACCAACTACAAATGTTTCCAAGGTCACAATATAACATTTACAAGATTAGTGCCGTTAAATTGTTTAGAGTTATACATTCTTATTTATACTACCTTGATTCATAAATTAAACATATTATGTAGAGTTATTAGTGGACAAGTTATATCGTTTAAAAAGACAAACAATTAAAACAATTGAAAAAAACAATGCAGCTGTTAATCGAACACTTGTTGAATAATATGTAAAATAACTTTATAGCTAAAAATAAGAGAATTAGGGTTATCTTAAAAAGGAAGCAACACATGTGTTAGTTGTACACCCTGGTGCTCTACCCCTTCACCTCCTGCACACTGCCAAGTAAACATGTAAATAATATAAAGTCATTTCAAGAGCATGCCAGCTCTCTGAGAGATGGTTATCTCTATCGTTCACTGCATGTTACGGAGATAAAATAATGGTATTACTGATTTCATTTTGATCTTTTGAATAACCTTTGAATCAACCACTTTTTTCCCCCTTGCTAATTGTCTGCTTCTTTTCCTGCTGTATGTCCATCTTTTCAATTTCTTTCTGCAATACCACAGCAGGTATTTCTCTACATTTTGACTGTCTATACATTCCTAAATAGTCCTTGAACTCTACCTTTAAAATCGTTGTATTGATCTCATTTCCTGTTGATGTGTTGTGTTTACACCTGCACTTTTGTTATCAACTTCCATCTTGAATTCTACCTTTCATATTTGTCAAGTTGCCTAAAGGCCTAAGCAACAACTTTATTTTTCTTTTGTTCTTCTTCATCCTCACTAAGGCTTTCATTGCCTGGCTTTTCCTCTTCACGTCCACACTCGACCTCATGTTTATCTTCAACAACATCTCCCTTATCTTTCTCTGACTGCACCTTAGACTTATCATGGCCTTGTTGCTCCTCTTCTTCTTGATCTGGCTCTGCTCCTGCAGTGTCTGGAGTCTCTTGAAAGGTACTGCTAGGTGTGGGGCTCTGAGAATGCTGGGAGGTGGCTAAATACAGATCTGGTTCCTTATCTGTTTCTTTACAGTCGCCTACACTTTCTGTTTTATTTCCATCTTCGGAAACCGGTTTGACTGTTTCACTGACCTCTCGCTTGTTATCTTGGCTTATGTGTGTTTCTTCTTCTGCGGCTTTTAAATCTTGCTCATGTCGTGTTGTTTCTAACCCTTTGTGTTCAGGAGGGGTGGGCGAATGTTCGTCTTCGGCAGAGTCGTCTGATTCATTTCTTTCCTCCTCACCCGATGAGTCAGACTCTCTGACATTCTTCTCTTTAGTTTCTTTAGTGACCTGAGAGTTGGCGTCCTCTTTGTGTCCAAAAGTACTGTCCTCAGGTGGCTGAGCGGGAGAACAATTCTCAGCGCTGGCAGGAGCAGACTGCATTTCCTCAGCCTCATCGTCTTTCTTCTCTGGCTCTAAAAAACAACACACAGTAAAAGAAAAGAGCATAATGAGTGCACCTGACCTCAGCATTCCACAAGAATTCAATCAGTCTTACTTCATGGTGATTTAATAACAAAATAGCAATAAAGTCAATCCAATATAATTCCTCCAGCTTTTAACTTGTTCTATAGTATAAATGTCCAAATGATGAGCTTTGGACTTTTTAAAACGCCATCATTGGTCAACGTCCATCTTTCTTCTATGAACTAGAACATCAACAAATGTTTATCTGCCAAGTAGTATGGAAACATGAATCATCTTTCATTTGAATAATTGCTTAAAAAGTCATCTTCAATGTTTGAACGTTTCTTTTTTACTTTGGGTTTTTAAGAACATTTCACTTTTTTTTGTTGATATATTATAAGTAATATGATTGATTGATTGATTAAACACAAAATGTATAAGCTACAAATGAACATAAGCAATAGTTACCGCTGTCAGCTAACAATAAGGTCAACTTGTGTACCCCTCTGTGATCCGTAGATCTGTCCAGAATCGCTTGTTTCAAATGTTTTTCTGTGCTCTTGGACTATCACTGTAAACAGCGAACAGCACACACATCAACATATAGTATTCTTTATACTATGTTTAAGATATCATTCATAAATTAGTGTTACAGGAACCCTTTGTTGGATCATCTTCTTGATTATCGATAATATGATCCGTGAACAAAAAAAGAAAATAATAATATAAAGACTGCAATCTTATATTTGCTTTTCACTCTTTAGTTTTGTGTCCTTATTCTTCATCTCAGTGTTTGTTTCCTCTGTGATTATCTGAATCAAGCTTAAATGTTGTAGTTTCCAAACCTGTGTTTTCAGTAACGGAGGATTCCATGTCAGACTGGCTCTCCTCACTCGGGACGTCCGACACATCAGCTGACTCTGGATCTGCCTTCTCGGAGTCTGAGGGGTCACACTGTGGGATTTTATCATCGGCAGGCTCTCTGTGCTGGTCTGCATCTTCATCTTCAACATTACTCTGATCCAGAGAAGAAGCTGACCCACTATGTGTAGGGGAAGGAGGAGACGCAGTTTTCTCATGCTCTTCAGTGTTCTTTTCTAAAACAGAATAACAGAAAAAGGGAATTAAAGCAAAAGAAGGCTTTGATAAATTAACCAGACAGAGCAATCTTGGGAATTGGAAGTCCAACAAAAGCAATGTGTTAGTAAGAGTAGTACGGAAACTATACATTGATCAATTCATTAATTAACAGAAAAGGAATCATGTTTGGTCTGATGAATCATTTATAAAGCAAAACAAAGTTCACCTGATGTGAACCTGACTGCTAGGAATTGTTACAATCATTGAGTCAGTCTTACTCCATGGAGGTTTATGTTTGCAAAGAATAATCAATCATTTATGAAAACCTGCTGCACCCTCTGTTTGTGTGTAAGATATTACAAAAGATATCTAATCAAACATAACTGGGTGTTTCCTCTAGTGCTGATGTACACCTTCACAGAATCTACTCACACTATAGTAATGTAGAAAAATGAGAGGTGTAACTAAGTAGATTTCAAGTACTGTACTTAAGAACAATCTTGAGATAATTGTACTTTACATTACATTGCATTTAGCTGACGCTTTTATCCAAAGCGAGTTACAATAATGTATTCGACCAACAAGATACAAACTTGAAGAAAACAGAATCATATAAGTACATCAGGTTTCATAGAGCTAATAGTTTCAAGTACTACTCAGCTGGCTTTAGATAAGCCAGTCCTTTATTAGTATATAAGTGCTTTGTTAATAATTCTATCGCTCAAAGTGGAGTCGAAAGAGATGAGTTTTCAGTCTGCGCCGGAAGATGTGAAGGCTTTCTGCTGTCCTGATTTCAATGGGGAGCTCATTCCACCATTTTGGAGCCAGGATAGCAAACCCACGTGTTTTTGCTTTCTGGGTCAGCTGGGGACGTATCCTCCTGATGTTGTAAAGCGTGTATCTGCAGCAGCGGGTTGTAGCAGCATTGTTTGCAGTGAAGGACAGTTTGTTATCTAGGGTCACACCCAGACTCGTTGCAGTCTGACTACTTTACTTGAGTATTTCCATTGTATGCTACTTTGTACCTCTACTCCACTACAATTAAGAGGTAAATCATTTACTTGTACTCCACTTCATTTATATAATACCTTTAGTTACTTTACAGATTTGGATTAATGAAACAATCAACACTTAAATCAGACTTTAGTTCCACCTGGAGTAAATCCACAAGCTACCCTGCAGTATACAGAGTCATTAAGCTAGCTGCACCTTTACCAGCTTTGATACCACTTTAATGATCAATCATTATAATCAAAACATATAATATATTATACTAACATGGGCCAATCTGCATAATGAGTGCTTTTACTTTTGGTAATATAAGTATATTTTGATGCCAATACTTTTGTACTTTTACTTGAGTAACCTTTTTAAGGCAGGACTTTTTTCTTGTAACAGAGTATTCCTACACTCGGGTACTTCTACTTTTACTCAAGTACAAGATGTGAGTACTCCTCCCACCTCTGAGAAAAGTTTAGTTGTACCTGTCCATTAGTTGTTCCTAATTATGTATTTTATAAATGCTTTTCACTGTGCTGAAATGTATCTTGTTTCTGTTATTCCTCATCCTAGTGTTGTTTTTCACTCTGACAATCTGATTCAAGCTCCAACTTTCTTTTATAGTTCCTAAACCTGTCTGTTCAGGAATGGAGGATTCCTCACTCAGGCCTTCCGACAGATCAGCTGGGTCTGGTCCTGCCTTCTCAGAGTCTGTGAGTTTACCCTGTGGGATTTCTCTCTCTAGATCCTCTCTGTTCTGGTCTGCATCTTCATCTCCTCGATTATTCAGATCCAGAGAAGAAGCTGTCTCATTATGCCGAGGGGAAGGAGGAGACACAATGTTCTTTTCTAAACCAAAAACACAGAACAAAATAAATTCAAGGAAAAGAAGACTTTGAGAAATTAAAACACACAGAGCAGTCTTTGAAAGTGGGAGTCAAACAACAGTAGCATGAAAACAATACATTGATCAATGAATTGATGAACAGAAGATAAATCATCTTTCATTTAAATGATCCTTTATAATGCACACAATGTACAACAAATTGTCGGGACGTCCGACACACCAGCGGGGTTTGGTTCTGCCTCCTCAGAGTCTGTGAGCTTACCCTGCGGGATTTTTTTTCCTAAACAAACAAAAGCCAAAGTTAGAAAAATAAATTGAAACAATATATTAATCAATTAATTGATCAACATACAATTAACTCATACAAAAAACGTCTGGCTTTTTTCTTTTTTAGGAAAGAAATCCCTTCATCTAATCTTCAAAATGTCAACTATTTAAAAAAAAAGTGTGATATATGATAAATAAATTATTGATTGATTATAAAAATTGATTAGGTACAACTGAACACAACAAGTAGTTGCAGCTGTCAGCTAACAATAAGGTAAACTTAATACCCATCTGTGGTCCGTCGTTATATCCAGAATCGCTTGTTTCAAATCTTTTTCTGCGCTCTTTGACCATCCCTGTAAACAGCGAACAGCACACACATCAACATATAGTATTCTTTATACTATGTTTAAGATATAGTTAATAAAATATTGTTACTGGAACCTTTTCGTGGCGTATCATCTTCTTGATCGATATTATGATCTGTGAACAAAAAAAGAAAGGAATCAAATAAAGACTGCAATCCTGGTTTAGTCCTTAATTGCTTCAATTGATAAAAACGTGAAATTAATTCAGAATCTGTGTCCTTTCTGTGATTTCTAGCAGGTAGCTTCATGTTTCTATTACCTTGATTAAAATGGAGAGGCTGGTTAGAGGGTAGTGTGGATTGACTGGGATGAAGAAGAAGCTCTTTTTCAGAACTCTCTGCTTCGTTCTTCTCTTCACCTGAAATACAAAACATAATGTTACTCACTGGTATGAAATAATGATATTGAACATTAAAAAAAAGTTTGAAAACAATAATACCTTTAAGAAATGAACAATCAATGAAAGAGCAATATGTAATGTTAATAAAAGGCTGAGAAGCGTTTTCACATGAGAGCCATGGACTGCCTACAAAATGGACCCAAGTAGGAATGAATATATGCCTTCTTAAAAGCTCTGAGATTCAAAACGCCTGCTGTTTTAATTGAAAGGATTGTGCAGCTTTGGAGGTATGGCCTATCTCTGCTTTATAGCTCTTATCTGCAACACTCCCTGTGTACAATGCAGGCTTAACAACAGCTACATTAAACTACTACTCTCTTTAAGTAATCTACAATGTTCTATACAATTACAACAAAGAAAAGAGAAAAAAAATTAAGACCAGAATGGGGCAGGTTCCTATTATGTTTATTAAAATTACCTTTGTTGTCTTTGCTTTCCCTTGAGCTTTCTTTATTGAAAAACCGCAACTATTTGAGCACCTAAACTTTTTATTCTTTGATAATTTGTTGTCTTTACTGCTTGTTCTCCCATCTCAGTTGTGCAGACATTAGTATTCAATTAAAATGATTATTCTATTCAAGGACAATTCAGAAGAAAACAATTTTAATTATCAATAAATCCTCTTAGTTATTTATAAACGCCACAGCATTTGTTTGGTTTGAATAGACAATATCATACCTTTTTTTGGTGACTGTTTTTCAGGATCATCTTTTGCAAAACATGCTGGACCATGAGTGAGAGGACACAAAAGAACAAAGACAAATTGTGTTTAGTTTCATATGTTTGAAAGTTAGACTGCTTGTGTACAATTATACTGCAATTAAATAGCTTGTTATGCATAATGTTCTCTTCTGGAAGGACTTAATATCTCCAAATGACAGAGAGCCTTGCTCCATATAGAACTAAAATGACATTAGGTCAACTGTTACACATAGCTCTGAATATGTGAGCATTAGTGTTCACATGTTTGTTTGCTAATATTACTGTTGAAGCAAATAATTTCTTGAAAGAATTCCGTTTAAGGTGTAATACTATTACTGTACCTTTATGGCGTAGTTTGCAGTACAAAACTATGCCCAGAAGAACCCCAAGGAGGAGAATACAAAATAAGCTGACAAGGCCGGCAGTCACTCCTACAGATGAGCTTTTTACTGCACAGAAACACAAGAGTAAATGTTACAACGACATCTTATGACATTACATTCATTACTGAAACAACAATTATACAACATAAACATTTTAGTTTACATTTTGGACATGAACCCTGTCATCCCTCTTGATATTAAAACTAAAAGATAAAGAAGCTCATTTGAAATACCTTTGTTTACCCATTATTACTATCAGTAATATTAATGTATTCATTCTGTGAAACACACAGAGCAGATACATGCAGGTGTTACCTAATAGCTTACAGCGGGTCAATAATAATAATAATAATGTTCATGTTAACATAGTGACCTACCTGGGTAGCAATCCTTTGCAGTGAATGTAGCTGTTTCACTACTCAGAGGGTTGCTGACTGTACAACTGTACTCTTCCTCATTATGTTCACCCCCCAGAGGAATGTTAAACTCTGGGCCAGGCTGCACGCTTCCTTGAGATCTCCACTCCAACTTCTTTACGGATTGAAGTCTTCCGGGCTTTGCAGAGCACAGCAGCTTTCCAGAGATGTTACCGATGCTGTCATCGTTTATCTCACAGGATATGGTGGGCTTGGCAATCTTGTCTTAATGAATGCATTAAGGACAAAATCAATTAATCACACCTAAATGAATGATTCCATCATGTTACCTTATCTCTATCTAATAACAACATATTACACATGGTAAAGGATATAAAGGACATAAATTGCTGAAAAAATATATTGTATTTCATTTCAATTATAACTAATCTTCACTGTCACATAAGGGAATTTGCTGTTCTGTTTAAAAATAATTAGTGAGTTAAGGTTATTATAACTAATTAGTTTGAAGTTAGGGAAAGAGTGTTCTCACAGTTAAATATGGCAAAATCTGAATACTGGTATACATCCTGACATTAAGGCCAACACCCTGACGTTATACTGCAATACAACAAATCCCAGTAATTCCTACTTTGACACTGAATGAAACTGTGTACTACCTGTAGTTGATTTGAGTCATTACAGTATCTTAACTGATACCAAGGCCATCATAACAATCAAATCAAATGTACAAAGTATTAAATCCTTTTTTATAGGTGACCTATTAATAACATAACTAACAGACACTGTTGGGTGTGGGAGAGAAGTCCTGTCTCAGTGACTCGATGAGTCCTCTGTGGGGCTTTAACGCTCTCAAGAAAGCAACCACATGTCTTTGATACTGCTACTCTGTTTTTTTTTTAAAACTGTAAATACTAACAATGCTTATTTCATTTATTGTTTTATACTAGTGACTCACAAGCTCGATCATCAGCTACAAGTTGTCAATTACAAGGTGTTCTAAGTTGTATTGATAATAAACATGTATTCACTACTAACTTCACTCGTAATTGAACATTTAAGAATGTTATGTTGATCATTGTCACATTTACATTTAAATATCCATTGTAATGCAAAACTATTTGCTAAAAAATAGAAACTTTGGCAGTGGCATCTTCCTTATTGCATTCCATCAATTTATTTGTGCATTGGGTTTTATTTTAAGGTCATTTAAAGGCATTGGGGTTGCTATAGGATTAACTACCTGCTATAAAATCATGGTAACATATTCATGTGATAAACGGCATACAACCAAAGTAAAGTAAAAAAAAACGTACCAATGACGTCCAATTGATACAAAAAACGCTGCAACTTTTTGTTAAGTTCTAGTTCCAACTCATACTCTCCACTGTCTTCAAACCTGAGGTCAGTAATTTGGATATCTGCAGAGACCCAGTCAACAGTGATCCTGTTTTCAAATGGTTTGTAGACATGTTGCTCTTTGCCATTAAACTCTACCACTTTGTTGCCGTTATGTTTCCACAGAATTCCATCAGGGTTTCCAGTGACGCCTGGCTTTAAGGACACCTCCCCCCCCTGCAGTGCATATTCTGGAGACTGTCCGGCAACTAGACACAGAGAAAATACATGAATGTGTAGATATAGGCAGTATAATGTGGAAACGTTTCGTTGTAACATTGAAAGATATGATAACAATAACTAATATCTGTGCAAAACTGTAATAACTTGACAGGTGTATGATCATTCTCAATGTTGTATGCTGTATTCCTATAATAACTTTCGGTATAAATTCAACATTAATTTGAGTTTTTAACCAAAAGAGTTAAAGGTCAGTAGCCTACTTGTGTGTATCACAGACACTTTATTACTAACTGAGATATTATGAACTATTGTACTCAACTTTAGATAAATCATTAACCTGTCCATGCATGGCCTGTGAGTGAAATAGTAGGAGTGCACTCGAGTTTTTAAGACGAAACAAACATTTAAAAACCGGATAAAAATGACAAAAGCATTTAAGAGACAAACTCACCTAGGAATGATGTGAGGGTGAAATAAGTCAGGAAATACCGACGAGCCATTTCAGAAGAGCAGAAAAATCTCCGTTTGAAGCATTTACTTTCACTTGTTCGCATTTACTTTCACTTGTTGCAGATATTCTTTTTCTCAACAGAGTTAGTCCAAAGGTTCCCGGATTGTTATTTTTACTCCAACAAGTTTGGACAGGCTTTAAAATAAACTAGTTAATACCTGCGCAGGTGATCCTACGGGTGTGTTTTTAGGATCCAGGCAGAATAGCAGCAGGAATAATGGGACAGGTTTAGCAGCAGGAATAATGGGAGAGGTTTAACACCTATTTCCGGTCTCGCGATTTCCCCTCACCTTCACAATAAATTGGAAATCTGACCATCTAAATCTAAACACATTAACATAACGTAAGTGATCAACCCAGAGTTACAAACTTGTAAATGAACGAATCAAATATCTCTATAACCATTCAAATTTGTTAAACATTAATTTATACTATATCTACATAGGGGAGAAGGGGGTAAATTGAGGCAGTGGGTAAATTGAACCACCTCCTGTAACCAGGCAACGCTTTATAGTTGTAATCAGGTGACCAGAAATTATGCAAGCTCCTCCCATTTATCTTTACTTTTGCAGACACCAAAATACATGACGTTGACCTAATACTCACTCACTTCATTATATATGTTGAATAAATAGAGATTGTCTTTGCAATGGTACTAAATAAAAAAACGAAAAAAAATTGTTTTATATATAAATTGCAATTTATTTAAAATGCCAAGTTCAAGGAACTGCCTTGTCACTTTGGTCATACATGGAAGAGGAGCCTATAGTTTTCTTTCAATAAATAAATCTAATTTATATTTACATAATATTACAAGCATTACATATAACACTGAAATGGTAAAAAAAAAATACAAATTATTATTAATAATATCAAATAAATGCCAGTCACCCAAAATTAAGTCATTGGTGTTACTGCTACACAAAACGCTTTTATTTTGAAATAATGTATTGTCTCTAAAGTGCCTCCTGTAACAAGAGATCATTTGAGGCAGTGCAGTGGACAAAGACATAAGGAAAGTAAGATACTTCTTACTTTGTTTGTTAAAGGTGTCATTTTATCTTCAAATTTTACGTGCGTCTTTCAAGTCTGTCATTAGTGTTACTCATTTTATAGCCCTATGGTGAACATTTGAATGGGAAAATGTATTGTATTGAAGAGTTAAACTATTTTGATTTTGACTGAAGCCATATTTGTTCTGACAAATTGCAGCCATTTTGTTAAAATAGTAGTGTTTTCTCCAAATTGTCACTGGTGTTACTCTTCTTCCTGGTAACACGTAACACCAGTGACATCCCTATGTAAATAAGCTTTGTATAATATAAAAATAGTAAAAATACTTTAAGCTCTACTTGTTGTGGATTCATCAAGTTAAGAGTTAGTTATTGCTATTTAACAGGTTTTAGATGTTTAGAAGGAATATATTTCAGCAGATTTGTATCACCCAGATTCCACCTTTTCTGTAGAATGACTCAGATGCCCATTGTGGTCTGGTAAGTAAACATTTTTACAAAAAAACGTTTTTTGCTTGTCAAAGTATATTTTCTAGATGTCAGCTATATCGGCTGTCATGTCAAGCAAAAT
>NW_011369001.1:0-3904 GCF_000735185.1 Notothenia coriiceps | reverse complement strand
AAAAATCCTACATCCAAACGGAATAAATATAATTAATTATTATTAATACGTTAAGTCTTGTTCATTGTTTTTCACTTTAATTAAATGTTTGATATTTCCGGTGGAAATGGTGGACTATCGGACATTCAAAATGCAGCATATTTTCACTCTTACACACATATATTCTCCTTTTACTTACATACATTTTCACTCTCACACACATATTCTCCTTTTACATACATACATTTTCACTCTTACACACATGTATTCTCCTTTCACTTACATACATTTTCACTCTTACACACATATATTCTCCTTTTACATACATACATTTTCACTCTCACACACGTATATATTTACACTCACACATCCTGCTCTCATATTATCATATTTCAATGCACACATTCATACATTGTCACTCACACATTCATGCATTTTGTTCTCATATTCATATATTTTAATGCTCATATTTATACATTTTGCTCTCATGCACATTCATTCAATGTTTACATTTACTATTAAAAATAATATATGCATGTCTGAAGACAATATATGTATGCAAGAGAAGAATGTATGTATGTCTGAAGACAATATGCAAGAGGAAACAAGGGGAATTTAGCGATCACAAAGAAAACGGCCAAGACACACATTGAGACCAGAAAATGAATGTTATTAAGGGCTGTAAATATAATAAGCCTGTTGTCAATTTTAGACACAGGCTTATTATATTTACAGTCATTAATAATATCCGCTATATCAGATACCTGTAGATCTATCAGCTGTTTATTTCACATGAGTTCCAGTGTGGCAGCTTTTCAGGGTTCCCCCTGGTGGATCCATGATCCATTGCAGCTGGTTTCATTAAAATTACATTTATTTATCAAGGGGGCGTATCAAGTCCTGCGGGGGGGTTTTCCTTTTCAGCAGGGGCCCACCCTGTGCAGATCACGGACCCGCACGGGTAGGCGTCTGAAATGAAGCGCTACATCTGTATATAATAGGCTCATTATGGGCGTTCTCTTTTAACCAATCACATTTCACCACAATTTCCAGCAGCCAATCAACGTGCTGCAGGGGGGGGGTTTGTCTAATCGCCAAAGACTATTAACATTTATATAATATGCCGCTTGTGTCTATAAATGTTCTTTAAGCAAAAAATGAGTCCCTCTGGATTGAAATGCTGTCTAATTTGCAGATGGTAGCAATTTTGGGCTTTCACAAAGTTTAAACACATTTCTGTTAGGCACACTGGGCTGAATTTGTTCCTTTCAAGACACATAGACTGAGAAATTACCTTTTGATTTCTAATTTTTCTTTGATTTCAATACCTTCAAACCTTTTCATTGGAAATGAAACAATTATTATGAGATGGTGGCATTTAGACGTGTTACTTGAATTTGTAACTCCCAAACACAGACACAAATATTTGGATATACCTGGGCCTATAAACACCGGACAAGTCCAATTGATCCACTATCAACTATTAAGAAACAACACAAACATTAGATCACCAAATGCTGAAGAAATAAAGGAAACCAAAGTCAAGATAAAGAGGAACCAGCAGTATCTCAGTGACTCATTTTTCCCTTCCGTTTCAAAGACAGTACCCAGAAAAACTAATGATATTTAAAGTGATTAGAAGTTGAACAACTGGACTGTGCCTTGAGTACAAAGCAACCTTTTTCAAAGCACTTTTTTAAAATCAGGGTATATTGGGGACCATCATTTTCTCTTTTCTTACTTTCTTTTTTAAAATCTCTTTGAACTCATGTTCCTACAAAACCACACTCCTTTTGAGTTTAATTAGAACTGACTAAAATGATTCCCATCTCATAGTGCTTTTTAAAGCCCTTAACAGTCGCATGCATACAAAGCACGCAAACAGCTCTCAGACTGACGAAGCATACATGCACTCTACATTCTACTGTCAACATCTTATAACTTTTTGAAGTTACATACATTACATGCAATACATTCAATATTCACATTCAATTTGCTTGAAACACGCATATCAGCACTTGCTGCAATACACTAATTAATTAATTAGTTAAACACATTGATCATAAAGCATAATGGAATTGGTTTAATTGGCAGAGAGAGATATTTGAAAGGTGTTTATTTGCACATACAGTTAAATGCATAGATGGAAAGGATTTTACGCTACACTACATAAGTTTCAAGTGACAAGGAGACACGTAGATGCAACTGGATTTTATCAACACTGATATTCCCGTGTCGCCTGTGTGTGAGTGTGAATGTCTGGTAATTGGTTCAGGTGTCTGCAAGAACATGTTTAAACAAAATAATGGGGACATGTAATGTGGGAGGCTTCCAGGAACAGAATCAAACACACACACAAATTATTCATGCAATTTCATATTGTGCAACCTGTGCGTGTCTTCTGTCAGTGTGGATATTGTACTTGTCGCTCTCAATCTCCTTCTCTAACTATAGCCGATCAAAAATAAAGGAAGCACTCACTGCTTGGCACACACACACACACACGCTCTGTTGTGGTTTTCCCAGAATGCCTTTTCCCCAATTTGCATCATCATCTTTCTGACATCTCCGGGTTCTTTGTTTGAGGTCTTTCTTCTGATCTCTTTCTCTTCATCTGACTTGTACATTACTTTATTATGTATACACTCATTATACTTCTTGGGAAGATAGGTGTCCAGGGTAAAAATATCCATACTTCAGAGTTTTATAAACAGAGTGGTGCGGTGATGACATATTTATGTAGGCACAGAAGTTAGCATAGCAAGGGCTCACTTGACAAAAAGCAATGAAAATGTAAGTAAATACAACTTTATAGGGGTGTAAGGTGAAGTATTATTTGAATTATTTGAAGTATTAAAGTAAAGGTGTTATGGCAAAAAGTTAAATAAGGCGTATTTCTGGTATATTCCTTTTTAAATGTTCCATTTTTAGCATAACCTGTGACTTCTGGCTTGAGTGGGGTGATTGCCCGTTGAGAAGTATCTTTCAGAAAGTCTTGTTGCAGTTCCCAGACATCTGGAGAGGCCCACAGTCTCTGGGTTAATCATCAATGGTTTTTGCAATTAACAGGGGAACTCCAAGAGAAGTTTTACTCAAAGATAATACAGTTAAATTATTGTTAGTTAATGATGCATATCCTGCAGACCCATAAAAGAGGCCTTGAAAATTGAGTCACACAGTTAAGAGAGACAATAGTCCTTATCTTATTAATAAATGTATTCATTCCAAGTAAACTGACTTCGGAGGTAAAGAGAAGGTCAGAGATGGCCTTAGGCTATGGGAAACAGTTGGCCTCTGTTGGTTGACTAATTCTGTGGCCGTCATGGGATGATGAAGATGTGTGTGCGTTAAAGATGTTTAAAGGGGAATGAGTATGCGTCCTGTCAAAGAGTCCTCTGTCATGACTCCAAATCATTGATTGGGGGACGGCCTGAGGGCAGAGGGACACACACACACACACACACACACACACACACACACACACACACACACACACACACACACAACACACACACACACACACACACACACACACACACACACACAAGCACAGGAGATGAAGCAACAGATGGAATCCACAACTGCTGACTCATTGCCTGGGGTCCCGCCCAGAAGTGAAACCGATCAATGGAACACTGCCAACTCACTGGCTAGCTCGCTCAGAAGTGAACTCGCCAATAACACATAGGTAGGGAGGAGCAAGCGATACAACTCCTCCCCACCTGTGTATAAATGTTGTGATGATTTTGTTGCTCGGGGCTCTTGTTCTGACTGGCTGTCGTGGTACGTATATCACACGGTGGTAGAACCTGAGCCCGGAGTACTCTGCATTTTGAAGCTGCTTTTGCAGAGTGCTTCGTGATTAGGTGATTAGGTGATTAGGTGATGTATTGTATCTTTTTCCATTAAAATATTATTGTTTAAC
>NW_011369000.1:0-2013 GCF_000735185.1 Notothenia coriiceps | reverse complement strand
GACTAAACGTCATCACGCCCAACATTAGCCCCCTTTAGCTTAGCGGTGGTGACCTGAAGTCATGTGACCGTGCTGTAGTTCCTTTATAGCCCAACATTAGCCACCTTTAGCTTAACGGTGGAGACATATCCTCATTTGATTGTCACACAATGACTAAGAAGTTAATTGTTTCTTATCCTGGAAAATCAAATACTGTGTGTGTGTGTGTGTGTGTGTGTGTGTGTGTGTGTGTGTGTGTGTGTGTGTGTGTGTGTGTGTGTGTGTGTGTGTGTGTGTGTGTGTGTGTGTGTTTAGGAGATGAGCGGGCACTGTGTCTGGTGGAGATCAAGAGGGTGAAGCAGTCTCTGGCTCAGTCCCACCTGCCCAGCCAGTCTGAACTCTCTCCGTACATCTTTGAGACGGTGAAGGGCTGCCATCTGTTCTCTGCAGGACGAGTACGTCTCCTTTACCTCTGTCTCACTTCACACAAAGCTTTAAAGTGCTTTCTTTTTTTAAATTGGGTGAAAATAAACATGTACACCTCTCTCTACAGATAGACAACGGACCCTGTATTTGTGCTGCTATGCCGAACAAGATAACCATTCTGCGCTACAACGAGAATCTCAACAAGTACTGCATCCGGAAGGTGAGTATGTTTTTTCAGCAATAATACTTGGGTGGGGGTGTGCAGATGTTTCTGGTAGTAACAGATGTTGTCCCCCCCCTCTCAGGAGATCGAGACCCTGGAGCCGTGCAGCTGCATCCACCTGACGAGCTACAGCGTCATCATCGGCACCAACAAGTTATACGAGATTGAGATGAAGCAGTTCGTGCTCGAGGGTGAGGGGGGGAATCACAAAAATATAAACACAGCCACAGATTTAGGGGTAAAAATATCAAAACCCGTACGGAGCCCCTAAAGGGATATGAAAAAAGTATATTATTTGCATTATCATCACACAAATCGCTCTTAAATATCTGAGTCGCATTTAAAAAGTATTGTATTACATTCTCTGCACGCTTTTCTGTTTTTTTTATGCGTTAAAAAATGACATAACCCTTTCCTTCAGTTGGTTTGCCATCTATTCCTGTGTCTTTATAACATATTTAATGACCGTGTGCAGAGTTCCTGGATAAGAACGACGTGTCTCTGGCCTCCGCGGTGTTCGCTGCCTCCTCTCACAGCTTCCCCATCGCCATCATGCAGGTGGCCAGCAGCCTGCAGAAGGAGGAGTACCTGCTGTGCTTCCACGGTGCGTCACACTCTCTGTAGTACTGTGGTGCTAAATAATACAAACAATATGGGGCGACAAGCACCTCCATAAAGTAAGTAATATGATTTAATGAACAACAGGGCTTAAGAGAAAGAAATGAGGTCATCTTTGACTGAAATGTTCAAAACAATCTCAGTTTTAAAACAAGGACATTTGACACATGACGAAGACTCATGTAAGAAAAGACAAAATAAACAATGATATTGGGCAACAAACACCTCTATAAACTAAGTAATATGTTTTCTGTTTCTTTCATATACCAGTGTTGATTTCTTTGAACCAAAACTGTGATAATGACACGCAATATTTTATATAGATCAGGGGTTTTCAAAGTGTGAAGCGCGCCTCCCCTGGGGGGCGATAGAGAGCTTCAGGGGAGGTGCAGCGTGAGAAAAAAATAACGAGAAACAGTGAAATCTAGCTCGATAACTTCAGCTAACTTTATGCGCCATGAATACCCGCTTCTTCTCCATCCTCTGCAATGAGATGGGCGCTCACTTCCAACAGCTGCTGCTGCACTCCGAGGTCCGGTGTGATTTGCACGTTCTCTTCCTCGCTGAAATCAACTCCCCACTGGTCAAGCACATGGAGGACATGAACTGGGTTGCAATGTTGGACTATCTGTCCGATATCTTTGACCGGATAAACCTGTTTATTCCTGTCTACATTGCATCCCCGCATCATCCGCCTGCGCGCATCGAAGACGCAGACTCATTGTTCCCACTACAGTAGGTGTCATGGCCGTAACAAAAACGTGGAA
>NW_011368999.1:0-2164 GCF_000735185.1 Notothenia coriiceps | reverse complement strand
GCCCCTCCTCCAACACACACGAACGCGCACATGACCAATGAGGGCACGAGATCAGTTTGTGCACAGATGGAAGGCTGACAGGCAGGTAGGCCATCCAGTTACTTTAGCCGGCTCAGATGATTGGTCGTGCTTTTTACAGAACTAAGGCTTCCACAGATTACATTCCTTTATGTATTTGTTGTCAAAGCATTTAATGTATTCATTGCTATCGGGATGTTAAGAGCATTCCATGGAATATAACAAAAAGTGTTTCTGAAGTGAATTACCTACCCCACCTTTTAATGTTGTTTTGGTGTAACTAGTTATAACTTGTCAGGCGGAGCATGTTGAAAACATTAGCCGAATTGGCACTGACACACACACACACACACACACACACACACACACACACACACACACACACACACACACACACACACACACACACACACACACACACACACACACACACACACAGGCAGTGAGTCCTTTGTCTTTTTCTTAAAAAAAGACGTACACACACTCGGACCTGCATTCCTACAGTGTGTGTGTGTGTTGTCCTTACAGAGGAAGTGAGCGGGCGTTTCACCCTAGCTGTGAGTAGGTGGAGTCTGAGGTTGTGTAATGCTGCTCTCACAACAAACATTGTATTATTCTGCGGTCAGGTCTTCTCTCTGTGGGAGCTGCAGACACCCAGCATGGAGTCATCTGTAGCAGAGATATTTAATAACTCTGTTCCCGCCTCAGCACCTTGTCATACTTCGAGAACATTGCCTGTAGTTCTGTGTGAATGATGACAGGGGCGAGCATGTGACGGCTTGAACCAATCGCAAGCCTCCGCTGATCTGAGACTTGTTTACGGTTTAGCATTTAGATTCAAACCTGTTCATTATGTCAAAGATTCAAAGGCTTTATTGTCAGACGCACAATACAGTATAAGTGAGATTTAATACGTAGGAAATCCAAACCAGTTTCCCCACATGTCTCCTTCTCCTTGTGTCTTAAACTTGTCGTTGACTGTTTTGCATTTTGTAACCACAGCCAACACAACTTCCTCCAGATTCAGCCCAGAATAACTCTGCACCTGAAATACCAGTTGAGCTTTTTACATATGATCAAAGCACGCTGGAGCTTTTTGCATTTAGATTTAAATATAAAAACAACCTGAGCTTCATCAGTGTTTCCCCGCACTAAGTTATTATGGCAGGATTTTTTATTTGTATTCAATATGTTTATAAATCCTTTTATTTAATGTTTTGATAATTCATAAATAAGATAAAATACACTAAGGTTATAAACTAAGTGTTTTTTAAACTTGACATATTATTTTTCCATATTTGTAATCCTTTGTGTTCATTTAATTTATTTTATTGACTTTTATGTGTCGATTTTTTTTTTACATTTTATTGCCGTCATTTTCTATATTTTTATAAATGTTATTAACTACACTCGGCCAATCAGATCAAAGCATTTCTTGTTTATTTATTTCTTCTACTTGTTGTCGTGAGAGTCAAGTGTTGGGGGGGGGAGTGCGCTGCGTTCTGATTGGCTGAGAGGAGCTGGCTATGTGACATCATCGGGGGTGTTGGTCCAGCACAGTAAACAAAGAGGGAACTCTGAAAGGCTCTCTGTGCTCATGGACACACACACACACACACACACACACACACACACGCCCACACACAGGAACACACACACACACACACACAGGAACACACACACACACACACACGCAGCACACGCACACATACAGGAACACACACACAGGAACACGCACACACTCTCTTTAATTTGCTCTATAAATAAAGAACAGCCTGACTCCTGATAGCAGTAAAATCACAGGACGCTATAAAAGTTTTCTGTTTCTCTGTTTGTTTTCAATGGGAGAAATTATACAATTTAAACAGTTTGGGATTTTTAGATGAATAAGTTATACTTTATTTCTGTCTCTGATGACTTGAGGACTGGATTTAGTATTTAAAAGGAGTCATACACATTACACCTGTATGTGATTGGACATGTGTTCCCCTCTGACTCTCCCTGAACACTTTTTAATATTTGCATAACATATTTGAATTGGATGACCAGATGGAGCCTCATGTAAATGTGCAAAGCTCCAGTTTTTTAAATCCTGACGCAGGATCAGTTTCACTTTCCTCATAACTCACAACACGACTGTGGCTGG
>NW_011368998.1:0-1182 GCF_000735185.1 Notothenia coriiceps | reverse complement strand
GACTCGCGCGCGTCTGCTTGACGCCGGGACGACCGGCCGCCCTCCCCGACAGGCGCACGGACGCGAGGGCCCGCTCATCACTGCGCACATCTGTGACCGCAGTTTTAATTATTATTATTTTTAGTCACCATCTTTCCTGTTTTTGAGGCCTTTAGGATGCTGACAAAGTTGTATAATTTTGCACGGACGCCAGGAACGGTAAAAATTGCAAAATTCTGGAGTCAATGGGTTAAAATATTCCAACGTGCTCAATAGCGCCAACTATCAAAATCCCATTTCGGAATAAATGTACAAAGTCGCACCGTAACTCCGAATGACCTGACATTTTGCACACATATCCGGGTGGACCTGCTCTACAAATAATCCTCTTGGAACCCTAAGCTCCGCCTACATTTTTGTTCTTCTAAATTAGCATAATGTTCAAAACGGTTAAATATTCACTTAAATTTCAATTTTCAGTTTTTCAAAGCCAAACTTCATATCCAGCATTGGTGGAGGGTCAGACACATTACCGTAGAAAATGAGCATGTTAGGATGATAAATGTTGCCACCGTCAATCAAAACGTACTCGCGAAAAGGAGGGGCTTAGAAAGAAAAGCTCATAACTCATCAACAATGTATTCAAACAACACAGATTTTGGTAGATAGGTTCAGACTGTCTTGGGGAATAGGCACACCAAAGCATTTTCATTTTGGACTATAGGGGGCGCCAAAAACACCACCAATTTATAACTCAAGAGCGGATGGACTAATCTTTTTTTATTTTTTTTTAGACATACTCTCAGGGTGACTACAAACTCAGATTTAAAGTGTCGCAAAAAATTCAGAATGTGGGCGTGGCCTATACATTTTGTTTTTAATTGCGATAGCATAAAATGAGCTTCGGACGCAAAACTTGGGACACACGTCGGAGCCCACAACCTTTTCGAGAACGTAAAAAAAATAGGTAATGTTTCAAAAAAACTGCTCACTAGCACCCCCTATTGTGTGGTAGTCACATATAGTTTCTTAGAACTTCACGGATTTTGGCACAGACATTCCTCATGGAATTGCAGACATATTTGTAAATAGATTCCATTAGCCCCGCGCCCCAAAAAGTCGGCCATTTTGAAATATGTGCGTTTTTCATGCATTTTAAGCACATTCTTGCGAACTCCTAGGGGAATGATCGGAAAAATTCCA
>NW_011368997.1:0-2908 GCF_000735185.1 Notothenia coriiceps | reverse complement strand
CAAATCAGATTAAGAGAACCTCATTAGCTGATGTTCAGGTGTATATCAGTATGTAGTGTCTCTACTTTAAAGAGTCCTCTCCTGCTGATGTTCAGGTGTATATCAGTATGTAGTGTCTCTACTTTAAAGAGTCCTCTCCTGCTGATGTTCAGGTGTATATCAGTATGTAGTGTCTCTACTTTAAAGAGTCCTCTCCTGCTGATGTTCAGGTGTATATCAGTATGTAGTGTCTCTAATTTAAAGAGTCCTCTCCTGCTGATGTTCAGGTGTATATCAGTATGTAGTGTCTCTACATGTCTCCATGCTTTAATGTTCAAAAAGCCCTTTATTTTTCTCATACTGCCTGTGCTGCAGCACCTCTTTTCACCCTCTGTCTGAAACCAGAGCCCAGTCTGCTCTGATTGGTTAGCTGGCCGGCTCTGTTGTGATTGGTCAACCGCTTAGAGATGTCCCGCCCCTTAGCCACGTACAATGTGATGGAGCGCTAGCCAATAGAAGCATGTGTGTTACACGGTGATGCCACTATGTTCAGGAAGTAAACAAAGGAGTCCAATAGAAGCCTTTCGATCAAGGGGGGGGGAGTGTGTTGGAGAGAAACTTCCTCTGGAGCTGGGAACAGAGGGATTTTAGCCTTTACAGACCATTTGCATGCACTAAAACCTATAGAACACACTAGAGGAAAGGGAAACCACAAAAAGCCGAATAGGGCCTCTTCAAGTCAAAGATCTGAGCACTTTGTCAACAACAACATCCAACACACATTCAGAATAAAAGCAAAACTGGGTGAGTTCCCACTTTGCTTTTAAAGTTTTTAAATCAAGGATTCTTAATTGTCTTTTCTCTGACAACTCATCGTTCTCCGCCTACACACTTTCCTCATAAAAACACTGATTCAATACCTGAGAAGTGGAGATTTCATCATTTCCTGAGTCATTGTGGAAACATTTCTGCTGAAGTTGTGCAATTCGTTTTCCTGCAGCAGACTCTTAACGCTAAATACATATTACTTTTGCAGGTTATACTGTACACTACGAGCCACTCATTGTAACCTGAGCACTGATTTGTGGATGCATAAATACTCAACTTTATTGAGTGTTCAACAGTGTGTCGACAGCTTTCAAGAGCCAACATGCAAAACTATTTAAAGCGTAAACTCATAATCAAAATTCTGTGATTCTGTCAACAGCTGTACATTTTGTGGAATAACAAAAATGTAAAAGTTGTATCTGTAATGGAGCTGCTGTTTTGCAGTGGTGGAAGAAGTATTCAGATATTTAACTACTACTACTTAAGAAGTAGAAGTAGCAACAAAAACGTTTTAAAGTACTGGGTTACACGTAAAAGTGAAAGTACTTATTATGTTTTATGATCTTTTATATGAAATTACTGGATTATTATGCATTTATGTAATTACTTTTTTATGAAGCTGCTCGATATCTTAACCTATAGTTATAAGTCAATGTTATTTATTTGTAGATTTATATTCTGTATTATATAATAATCTAAATCTGTAAAGTAACTAATAACTAATGTAGTCAGATAAATGTAGTAAAAGTGCAGTACTGGCTTCAAAGTGTTTTTGTATAAAATGGGGCGAAGCCTGCGAGCTAGTTCAGGCAGTCAACTCGAGCACCAGTCATACATTAACACGTGACGCACCTCGTCCCAACCAACCAATCACATTCTCCTAAACATGTCGCTCTATTTAAGCTGCCAGGTCTTCCTGCCTCTGCCCCGCTATGCTGCTGCTGCTGTGTTCACTTGCTACTGCTACGTTCATGTTCCTGCTGCTGTGTTTCATGTTGCTGCTGCGTGCCTGCCCCACCACCACCCCAGCTTCCATCCCAGCTTCCACCCCAGCTTCCACCCCAGCTTCCACCCCAGCTTCCACCCCAGCTCCACCCCAGCTTCCACCCCAGCTCCACCCCAGCTTCCACCCCAGCTTCACCCCACCACCACCTCAGCTTCCACCCCAGCTTCTACCCCAGCTTCCACCCCAGCTCCACCCCAGCTTCCACCCCAGCTCCACCCCAGCTTCACCCCACCACCACCTCAGCTTCCACCCCAGCTTCTACCCCAGCTACCCCAGGCTCGGGGGTAGTTATCTAATCATCACTCAATGTTCTTTGTAAATCTGTGGAGTGATGAGGCCCGAGCCTAGACGCCAAACTCAAACTATATGCTGCTGCTAATAAACATATTAAGAAACACGTGAGTTGTCTGACTGAAATGTGGATATTCATTACCTGATCGTTCAATTGCTTGATGAAAAGACATTGAATCAACTATTTGAACTAATTTATCAAGCAGAAAACACGAAATGTTCACTGTTGTCAGCCTTAATCCTGGAGACACATATGTGATAAAACTAGAGTTTGTCGTTTTTTTTTGCCAACTTCTTAACTTTGACCTCACCATACCTGCAGCATCTGTTGGGGTGCGTCCACACCTTGTTTATAACCAGACAGATGCTTGTGCTTCCTGTTCTGTGAGGTTTCATTGTGTGAGAAAAGGTTCCCAGATATAAAAACACTTGCCACAGCTCAAGTGATTTCAAAGCTTTCCATCTCAAGCACCGTGCCCAAAGAGAGGAGAGTCCAAACAGCTCAGTCAGAGTTGAAGTAGAAATACTGAAGATATATCCCTAACCTGAGCCCAGTGCGGGAACAAACACGTGGTTTGATAGAGAAACCAGGTCCTCATGAGGTGGAGAGACATCATAACATACACAGAGCAAGCATGCTGTCCACTTCTTCATCCTTTAACCTGCTTAAGTCTGACCTGATGAAACAATGAACCTGCAGTGAACCACATTAGAGTCAGCAAGACAGGAAGTGACATCACACTAGATCAGGGGTGTGGGAAGGTGAGCCTCCCCTCAGAGAACATAAGAACAGCCGCGCCCCCC
>NW_011368996.1:0-3254 GCF_000735185.1 Notothenia coriiceps | reverse complement strand
AGTCTTGAACTTCTTGTTACTGAAGCCTTTGAATAAGCGTGGCTTTTACACTTAATTGTGTCCTACCTCGTTAGATTTATGTCTGGAAATCAATGTGGAGGTTTTGGTCCTGATACAAATATGTGAAATTGGCCACAACAAGCGGTGCAGGTTTGAAAGGAGCCTAATAGTACAAAGTGTGTGTGTGTGTGTGTGTGTGTGTGTGTGTGTGTGTGTGTGTGTGTGTGTGTGTGTGTGTGTGTGTGTGTGTGTGTGTGTGTGTGTGTGTGTGTGCCCTTATCAATTTTACACCCTTAATGATATTGTTTCCTCGGCTGGACACATGAAGTGATTTGTATTCAATTTGGCTTCTGGCTGTCGTATTTGAGTATGTGAGCACGCACATTTGTGCATTCATATTTTATAAATATGTGTCGCTACTGGAGGTCACAAGTGAGTTAGACATATTAATGTGTGTGTGTGTGTAGTGTATGTTAATGCAGCTCCCCATGAATACATGTGTTCTTAGGGATACAAACCCATTTTTGTATCCTCCGCCATAGAGGGTAATGTTTTTTAAGTTTGACTTTATCCGTCTGTCGGCACGATTACATAAAGACTACTTCATGGTTTAGGGCACTTTCTGAAAGTGGCTTTTGATAAAAGCACCAGCTAATGTTACATAATCAACTTTCTCTAATAGTTATATTGCAGAGGCCAACATATCGGATAGTTTACTACATGCAACAGCACCGTTTTGAAGCTGGTATCAAAGCCCTTGAGCTGACATTTTTTAGATTAATTGGCATGCATACCTGTCTCTTGTTTGCGCCTTTGCTCCCCTTCTCCTGATCTTGCAGGCCATTTCTCACGCAGGTGATTTCAGGTTGATTATAATGGAGTCCATTAACATTATTGAGGTGGCAGACGTCAGCAGATGTTGTCTTCTTGTCCGGCAGCGTGATTGGATTTTTCCTCCTGCGAGACAAACTCAAACAGTATCTCTCCATCGCCTCTCTCTCTCCCTGTTTCTGTCTTTTTCTCATTCTGATATTTTCTTAACTTCACCTCTGTCTCTCACCATTTCCCTCCCTCACTTGTAAACACGCACTTTTTATCCCTCTATCCTTTCAAGGCCAGCTCAGTCACCCAACTCTCATAAAAAAAAAAAAAAAAAAAAAAAATCCTCTGTAGACACAGTTTGCACTCACTGACCCTCCCTTTCACACACACACACACACACACACACACACACACACACACACACACACACACACACACACACACACACACACACACACACACACACACACACACACAAATCCCTTAGCACTGACACACATATCTCCATCCCTTCTGCTTTCACACTCATGTCCTCTTCACATTCTCCAAACTGAATTAACCTGGAAGTGAGGCCAGAGCAGGCCCATTACATCCCATAATTACATTCATTTAGGCTTCAGCTCCATCTAAATCCTCAGCTTCTAGTTTCCCCTCGTCTCTCCCCTTTCTGACCCTTTGACTTTATCCTGTGTGCCTTTTCTTAAGCACTCGTTGTCCCCTTTCTCGCTAATTCAATTTCCAGCGCCTGGACATAATAATAGCAACATGTGACAATCCTGTGTGTTGTGCAGAGCAGCTGATGACAACTCCACCCAATGAGCTGCTTTATAAAGCCTCATAATGACATGCTGCAGTGGTGTGACTCACACAAGACAGTCAGCTGGTTCCTGAGCTGTCTGAACACAAAGAGGCTGACATTAGGTGATGCCGAGGGGAGGAGAATAGATTAAGAATGGCGAAAGCTCAGCTGGTCCAGTGAATCACGGTTTCTGCTGGAGATGGTCCAGTGAACCCGACTCTATCACTTACTGCAGAGCCGTGTGGGCTGCTGGGATGAAGTGTAACAGGGTGTTTGCAGCACCAGTGCACAGCTGGAGGAACACAAGGAATTGAGCAGCAAGGCCAGGTTAGCATGGGACTGAAGTGTGTCTGCTAGTGAACTGTCTTTTAATGAATAAGATAGAAATGTGCCTTTCCGTTTGTACTGAGCATGCCACGTTAACCAAAAGGGAATTAAAAAAGATTAAAAAAATTCAGATGTGTGCGTTTTGTCAAATGTGTACAGCCCCCTTTCCCCTGAAAAGCAAAAACCAATTGTGTTCAAAACAACAGTCATAAGAATAAGAAAAACTTAAATATATAGAAAAAGTATCAAATAAAAAAAAAATAAGATAACGGACAATATACAGTATTTCGAAAATCACAATAAACTATATAAATATATATCTTTAAACATACATATGCAAATTAGATCCTAATTTAAACTAATGCACATACAGTAATGTCAAAAGGTATATTTTAGTCACAGTTGTCTGTATCACATTTCAATTTTAATTTAGTGTTATTACATATCTTATAATAACTCATCTTATTAAGTTGCCATTAAAAAAAATATATTTAAAAAAAAGTCAGGTAAGAAAATGTATGCTTTGATATAAAGACAAGTTTGAATTATGATGATTAGGCAAGGCACGTTTATTTATATAGCACCTTTCAACACAAGGCAATTCAAGGTGCTTTACAACAATGAAAGACATTCAGACAAAGGCATTTAAAAACAGTCATTAAAAAGAAAATATAATAAAAGAAACATTAAAAGAAAAAATACATGAATAAAAAATACATGGGTAAAAGTTACAGTGAAGTCTAAAATATGAATAGTTCAATTAAAAGCAGCGACAAAAAGAAAAGTCTTCAGCCTGGATTTAAAAGTAGTCAGAGTTGCAGCGGACCTGCAGGTTTCTGGGAGTTTGTTCCAGATATTTTGAGCATAACAACTGAACGCTGCTTTACCATGTTTAGTTCTGACTCTGGGGACAGAAAGCTGACCCGTCCCTGAAGACCTGAGAGATCTGGATGGTTCATCATTTAGCAGGAGGTCAGAAATGTATTTTGGGCCTAAACCATTCAGTGCTTTATAAACCAGCAGCAATATTTTGAAATCTATTATTTGACATACAGGAAGCTAGTGTAAAGACTTCAGAACAGGAGCGATGTGATCCACTTTCTTAGTGTTAGTGAGGACTCGAGCAGCGGCGTTCTGAATCAGCTGCAGCTTTCTAATAGATTTTTTAGTGAGACCTGTGAAGACACCATTGCAGTAGTCCAGTCTACTGAAGATAAAAGCATTGACACGTTTTTCCAAATCCTGGTGTGACATTAGTCTTTTAATCCTAGATATGTTCTTTAGGTGATAGTAGGCTGACTTAGTA
>NW_011368995.1:2500-4377 GCF_000735185.1 Notothenia coriiceps | reverse complement strand
AGAGAGAATTATACTTAAAGTTCAGGGTAAAAAACTGTTAAAAACATACTGTTCACATTTTTTTCTCCAATAAATGGATGTTTTCAAAGTCAATGAATAATTATGGGATGCTGCAATGCATGATGTGTTTGGTGTTTCAGCCAATCAGAGACAGGCTCTGTATATATCTGAGACCTGGTATATATTGATGAAAAACAGTATGATAGGTGACCTTTAAACACTTATTATTTAACTTTCTCCACTTCACCCCCCTGGTGTCCACAGTACGTCCTGAACGTGGCAGAAGCTCACCTCTCCCTCCTTGTCAAACCCCAGGATATCATTGCCCACACTGCTGGTCCTGCCACTCTCCATTTCATGTTTGTGTCTAAAGAGCTTCTGGCGAGCAAAGCCTCGGCCATTGTCCAGCTCACCGTGGGTCAGAACCCCCAGCAGAGTGCTCTTCCCCGCGTCCACATTCCCCACCACCGCCACCCTGAGGACCAGAGGGAGGAGAACAGGAAGAGTGGGTTATATCAAACATGTCACGCAACGGGGAGATTCACAGCGTTACAACGGTACAGTGCAAATTAAAAGTAAAAAGAGTAAGAGACTTAGATCTTATTTAATACAGGCAGGCTAACAATATTAATAATAAAACACAATAGATCAATTAAATAACAGATACGTACACCATGGTAACAAAAACTAGCATTTTGTGAAAATATTGAAGTAGCTATTAATGTAGGGCTGCTCGATTATGGCAAAAATCATAATTTCGATTATTTGGGTCAATAATTGATATCACGATTATTAAAAACCATTGTCCATTTACTTTGAAAACATACATTTATTGAAAAAAAACAAAAACAAAACGTTAAGTATAATTCAACTGAAAAATCAATAAAAAATAATAAAAAAATACAAATAAAATAAATAATCGTTTTATTTCAATTTTTTTTTTCATAATCGTTGCAAGCCAAAATCATAATTGCGATTAATTGAGCAGCCCTAAATTAATGTTAACAAATTGTGAATACATTTAAATAAATTAAATTAAATTAAATTAATTGCACATGAGCGGAGGTGTTGAACAAAGCTTTCTCTATCTATGTTTTTATTAACAAGTGAAGTCAGATAATCCAATCCAACTTTATTTATATAGCACTTTAAAACCTTCAGACCAAAGTGCTGTACAGAGAGATAAGCTCACACAACATAATATAAATATATTTAAAATACGAGATACAAACACAAAACAAACCAGAATAAAACTGATATTGGAACTGCGATATAAACTCTGGTGCTGAAACTATATCATCTCTC
This sequence comes from Notothenia coriiceps, assembly GCF_000735185.1. Taxonomy (NCBI): domain Eukaryota; kingdom Metazoa; phylum Chordata; class Actinopteri; order Perciformes; family Nototheniidae; genus Notothenia; species Notothenia coriiceps. The sequence goes on along the minus strand of NW_011368995.1, from coordinate 3,072 downwards.
AAAATGCACTTCCACCAACAAAAACTAATCCAAAACAAACCATGCACCTTAACAAATGTCAACATATATAAGGTGCCATGGGGTACTACATTTTAGACTTCAAACCATCAGCATTATTCTCAGCCAGAGCATTTCCTCTTATTTGTAAGGCAAGGCCAGTTGATTTATTTAGCACCTTTCAACACAAGGCAATTCAAAGTGCTTTACAACGAGGAAAGATATTAAGAAACATAACTTCTAATCTGAAACCCAATATTCATAATATTCAACGGATCCTGGCCAAATTTGTGAAGCATATAGAATGAATTTGCTCCCAGACATTCATGTGGCTTGCTAGCTGCAGACCCCCATCTGTGGTCAAGAAGTCACCACTTAAGCAGGGCTCGAGCTTACATAAACATTATATGGCAGTTTTAGTTTAGCCAACTCCATTTCTAAAATGCAATAAGACTACGACATGCGTCTATGATGTATTTTCGAGCTTTCCAATCCAGACGAGATCTCTCTCTCCCGTCTGTGTGCGAGGGGGCGGGGCAGTTTGTAAAGGTCTCCTGACTGTGTTACAGACTGTC
>NW_011368994.1:0-1049 GCF_000735185.1 Notothenia coriiceps | reverse complement strand
GGATGGTTACTTCCTTTTGACAAAAAAAAAATCCAAAATTCAGTGAAAGTGGTGATCAGCAATTGTTTTCATATTGTTGATGTGTAAATGTCATTAAATATGACAAGTGCCTTTCTCTCTGCTGATATCTGTTATTTTATCCGTTTCTACTTCTTACTGCATTTAGAGAACCCTTTGTTGTACCTGAATATAATATACATAATGATCTTCTGATTCAGATTTTTAGACGTAATCTCTATCTAAATAATGGAGAAAAAAAAGATTGTGTGCAGCAGGCAGGAGAGTTTATCAGTATTTGCGATTAACGCCAACAAATACTGATTGAAGCATGTCGTTAGATCAAAACCTGTTCTTTTTTTAAACAAATGTTGACTTTTGGAGTGGGTTACATTCGGGGTTATTGGATTACGCTAGTCTGAAACAATACTAAGAAGCCACCACTGGATTTAAATCAACAAATAATATTATACTATTAATATTAGTTTGACCTGACCTTAAACCCAATGAAGACACATGCAGTACATTCATTTATCTTTTAAGAGACTTTGCACTGTCTCTGGGTTTCAGAGAAGAAATATATTTTTAAACTAAATGGGATTTTAATTAATTATAACAATAACAAAATTGGTTAGTTAATTTGTGTTTGAGTGCAGGACGTGTTACGGAGTATTTCTACCTTGTCGTGTCATTACTAATGTTTTGCTGTAGCATCTTTTTACTAGTGTGTGTGTGTGTGCGCACGTTTGTGTGCGTGTGTGTGCGCGCGCGTTTGTGTGAGTTATAAGGCAATAGTACAGTGTAATCCCATCATCACTGAGTTAATGACGAGCTAACTGCATTACACCACTTAGCCCTCAGTGTGTGTGCTTGTGTGTGTGTGTGTGTGTGTGTGTGTGTAGGGGATTTTTATTGAGCTGCTGTAATGGACGTCCCCCGCCACACACACACACACACTCTGCAATCTTGAATGAACCGGCAGCTGGTGTGTGTTGATGCTAAGCTATGCTAGGCTAACACAAAATAACGGTGTGTATGTAAGTAGAGAAGCA
>NW_011368993.1:0-4942 GCF_000735185.1 Notothenia coriiceps | reverse complement strand
TTTCTTTAGCTTGCTTGCAACGTTGGCTAATCGTTCGCGGGTAGTATGGTCGTTATAAGGCGCATTCACACCGCATTACTTTTCCCACAAAGGTTCATGAGAACTAACGCCGACACCTCCTCATCTCCACCGCTCCCATGTTTTATTTTGTGTTGCCATAAGTTAGTCTCTCTGCGTTTCTGCGCTGGGCAAATGCTAATGCTAATAATGCTAATAAAATGGTGGCTTCACAACACTTTTTTTTAGTTTTACGGGGCGTGGTTTGCAATCCGCCCAGCCAATCAGAAATATAGCTCTTTTCTCACAAGAGAGCCGCATGAGAGTCCCTGCTTTCTAGCAGGGACGGAAAAGGGGGTAAAAAGGTTCTCATGAACTAATTTGAGTTCCGGCTCTTTTTGGTGTGACCGCGACATTTCGGAACTATATCGGAACTAAAGTGGGAAAAGTACTCCGGTGTGAACGCGGCTATTGAGTGCCACAGTGACGCGTCCTAAAAACCCGGAAGTAAGCTTCTTCCGGTTCCCTCGACAAAAAAGCAATGCAATTTCTCCATAGGATTTCGGAAAATAGCTCAAAATAAGGTCTGTGGTTGTCAAACATTTAAGAGACGGATCACGTTTTGTTCAGTCGGATAACCTACCCTACTTTTATAATTTTCTAATCATAAATCTAATCGATAGATTTATGATTCGAAAATTCCGGGTTTTAGTTGTTTTTTTGTTTTTTTCACTGTGGCACTCTATTAGCAACGCCAGAAATACATTAAAAAAAAACGTGTTTCTAAATCTACAAACAACAATAGCCTATTAGAACTTATTTAAACCACAGTTTCAGCTTATTTTCAATCGTTGTAGTATTTTGATAGTATGATTTATTTTTTTATTAATGTTATTCAATCAAGCCTAAAACTGATGGCACTTGTCCCTATAGCCTGTTTTAAATTGAAGTTGTCTGAGGTCCTTACCATCAGCTGCTCTTGCAGTAATAATAGTGTACCTTACTGTCCCAAATGTGCACAATGTAGTGACTGCTTTTCCTCTTTTTGTTTACTTAGTTGTGTTTTCTGTATTATTTATTTCTGTGTTATGTGTAAGAACGTGTAACGTTGCTGCCTTTTGGCCAGGTCAGCATTGTATATGAGATTGTGTCACAATGTTTTCATCTGGTTAAATAAAAGTTAAATAAAATGTAAAAAAATAAAAAATGTATTTACATTTTTTTTATTTTGTATATATGTCAGATTCCTCCGCGTACCACTAGCGGGAGCTGGCGTACCACCAGTGGTAGCGTACCACAGGTTGAGAACCACTGATATAATGGAAGTTGTTAGACCAAGCATTTTTATTTTCTTACGTCAGGTAACAAGCTCCATCATTTTCTGGGGGAACATCAAGCATATAACCAAAAGTAATTTCAATAACATTTTAAAAGAATGAAGCAATTTGCCTTTGGAGATTCAAACTTTTAATTTTTACACAGGAGCACATGATCACTGTCAGACAGAAGTTAAATAAGAGATTTAGTCATGTAGCAACTCAACAAATAAATATAAACACACATTTGAATTGGAGTTTGTGATTGGGAAAATCTGAAATTCATCAGTAGATTGATTAATGATTACATTAGTTTCCCATCTGTCCCCTTGGCTGTCAGAAGTGTTTATTTGGTCTTCCCTAGTGCAGGACCCTATAGAGAACTGCTCAAAGAGCCTTTGGTACATGCGCACACACACACACACACACACACACACACACACACACACACACACACACACACACACACACACACACACACTCACTGAGAGTTGCAAACAAACACCCACTCAGAGTGGAGCAGAATTGCAGAGTGGCAGTGACATCATGAATGGATCTAAGTGTGTCTTCATGGCTGTGAGTACTTGCTGACTTCACTGGCCTGCCGCTTCTCTGCTGAAGAGCTGACACACACACATGGGTGAAGAACTGACACAGTTGTTTGACTACTTTTACTTTGCTACTTCACTACATCTCAGATATAAATACTGCACTATTAAATCAAATGTATTTTTGGGTAACCCCAGATTCAGATTAATAATGCAAACTGGAAAATGATGTTTGAATCTACCTAGCAATGCAATATAACCCCACCCCACCTGCAACGTGGTGGCCAGTGCACATGAATGCATCAATCTGAATATTCTAAGAAAATAATAAATGCTATTCTAAAATAGTCCATTCTACATATTGAATTCTTGAAATATATTTCTATGCTCATACTTAATAATTGTTGACATTGTGGTATTCTTTTTTAACTAAAGTAAAATATTTAAAAACGCTTCCACCTCTTTTTTATGAAAATGAAATGTGCATTGTTAGCAATGCAGTTTAACACTAACGGAGTCTTTCTCCATCAATGTCTGATTGATCAGCTTGTGGTCCACTCTGATGGCACTGTCTTCCCGTCTGTCTCTTCTGCAGGGATCCTTCATGGAGCCGGACTGTGGCAGCTTCCTAAACAGCTGTACCTGCCTACGGAGGAGAAGTCTTGCCGGGCCCCTAACAGCCACCTTAAATATGTGTGGTAAGACCCAGCCCCTCCCAGCCCACATTCTTCCTGCAAGCTCTTCCTTTATTTGTGTCCAGCTTCTCCTTAGAAATGGGACATGTGTTCTCGCTGTTGCTTTTCTTGGGCTCTCTCCAGGAATTGATTTTCTTTTTCTTTCCCTTAACACTCATCATTGCTGCTGTCTTGTTTAAAAAAATACCTTGGAGGGTTCATTACCCACTTTCCAAAAGAAAATGGGTCTGGAAAAATGTTTGACCTTGATCCCACACATGGTAGCCAGGCTGCCCTCCCTGTTCTCATCGGGCTATGTTAAAAGGTTTTTATAAGCACTCTGCCAAAGCTAGAAATGTTCTTTCTTGTTGTTTAGCTTTGAGTTTATCCAGATATCTTTCCCCATGCCATCAGATGGAGGAACACCTTCCTCTGTGTGCTCCAAGGCTTTGGAATTTAGGAGAGATTGAGTTGACACAGATTGCATGTTGTGCCAAGCAGGAGGTTTGGGTCTTGTGTTAAACATATGGCAGTGGTTTGGACAGTGCTGCATCAGATCTGAGTGTATCAAGCACAGTGGAGCACTGAATATTATCATAAAAATGTATGAGAGGCCTGTGTCTCCAGAAGGTTATCAGGAGCCTTTGAAAGCACTTCACATTTTCCGCAATTTTATTTGGTTTCCATAGCTATCAAACCTTTACTTCTAATAGTAGTCTGTGTCCACTATAAACTGCCATAAGAAAAGAAGCCACATTTTAGATAAACAATATTTCTCTAGGACATTCCACTTTAGTTGTCATCACTCGAGGGGTTGGCAGTGTGCTAAAAGGAAGATGAAAAAAAGATGAAAACACACAGGTGCTGAGATAATGCTCCCCTGTGGTTTTGTTCATGCTGCATTGCAGTCAAACTGGTTTCCATCAGGCATCCATCAATTATTTTTACTACTACAGGTAGCCCGACACTTGAAGAGTCAAACTGTTTGAACGAAGTAACACTGAACAGAACTAAAGTGTCCCTCCTGCGGCCGCCTCAACATCTGCTCTGCAATCTGAACACCTGCCTTCCAAAGTAAACACACTGTCAGAGAAACATGACGGAAGACTGTAGCCCCAGCACATATTTCCCCATCCAGCATGTGTGTAATAGGAGCCACCCGGAGAACATGAAGAAATTTAAATTGCAGGATGTATATAGACATATTCTCAGTTGTTTGTGTGTGTTGGGGCTGAAGAGTTGGGCACATTGTGTGGTCTTGTGTTTATAGGAAAAGTTTTTATCTGAAGTCAGCAAGACTGCAATTATGTGTGTGTGTATATGTACACATACAATCTATGCACCCGGAAGTATGTAGTTACTGCCTATAGTGCTTTGATAAGAATACAACTTGTTTTTTAAGATTGAACCACTTTAATGTTCCAGATAGTCTTATAACTTGTGTTGTCTGCCCACAGGAAGATGCTCCAGTCTCTGGGGCGGCCGGAGCTCCACATGGCCCTGGAGGTGACCCTGGTGAGCGGCTCGGGTCAGGAGCATGCTGGCTGTCTGCTCCTCACTTCGGAGGTGCTGTTTGTGGTCAGCCTCAGTGAGGACACCCAGCAGCAGGCCTTCCCCATCACAGAGGTAAGATAGAGAAACAGCTCCTGTTACAGTCAAATGAGCCTTTCTGTAGCTGTGTGGCTGTGAATGTAACGCGTCCTGTCCCCTGCAGGTGGTGTGCCAGCAGGAGCCGGGGCAGGGGGGCCAGCTCAGCCTCACCTTACAGCAGCAGACAGTAGCCAGCGACACAGAGGTAAGACTCCCTGTAACGGACTGCACATGGTGCAACAGGGTATATGCAGAAATCCTGAGGTCAAATTTAATACCTTTTAAGACCTTTTTTAAGACCCTTTCCATACATTTTAAGACCTCATCGCAACTTTGAGTTCTAACCGGTTACATTGGCGACACACTTTACCTCACATTAACTATATTGATTGTAAGATAGCACAACTAAACAGACTGCAGACAGACTACTGAAGCCTCCTCTCCACATGAACTTCAGCCCTGACACATAGGACGATGCTCTGACGTCATCACCCTCACACATTTGTCATATGTTTACAAAAAACGATATATGTTAAGACTTTTCTCGTTCTTAATATAGACTATATTTAGGGTCAATATGTGTTGACTTTACTTTAAAATAGCAGATCTCTGTGACCGGATATAGTTTGGCTTAGACCCCGGCCCCACGAGGACGCATACGGTAAAACGCATACGCAAGCGCAAAAAAGTCTTCTGTTCACACGCATTCGATTCATTAACGTGTCCGTTCACACTAGACCGCTGGAAATGCTGGAAACGATGTAGTACATATGTCAGGCCTGTAAGTGGCGCTGCTGCCGCCACAAAATACACCAAA
>NW_011368992.1:0-4772 GCF_000735185.1 Notothenia coriiceps | reverse complement strand
TCTTTTGAACGGCTCTTTGGTACGAACGAAGGGAACCGAGTCGTACTTGGTGAGAGCCGTTCTTCAGTGGTGCAGGTAGACGACGTGTTTTTCGGGTGTAAAAATTAGCCAAACGCGAAAACGCAGCAGCATTTGGATGGACTTCAACCAAAACCTAGGCAATGATAAAGCGGAGTGCAACATTTGTAAGGCCAAAATATCATTTAACACTAGAACCACCAGAGGTCGCTGTATACCTAAAACCGCCAACGGATCAAATTTACCCGCTATTGATTTTCAAGGTACAATGGTCTTTTATTTATCATACAGAACAGTGAGTTTTGATCGCACAGGGATGAAACTTATACCAATATAATCTGTGGACTATCAGCTTTTCATATGATATAGTTTGTGCAGATAGCATGAAGTATAAAATATCGCTACCAGTGCTGATTTAAACGCTTGGTGTTAGACTTGTGTTTTGTTTAGGTACAAATCTCTCTATCTCTCTCTATCTATAACTATCTATCGATCTATCTATAACTATCTATCGGTCTATCTGTAATGTTCTGTTCTATGGACATATAATTGTTATATAGCAACACGTCATGTTTACGCTGCGGTACATATTACCCACTGGCGGATATAGGTATAAATGGCAATTTTTTGGGCTATTTTTTCAATCTGACTTCATATTGACCATTTTTAACAACAGAGGGCATAACACACTTTCAGGAAAAGTCACGGACTGGGAGACTTTGATATTTTATTGAAAAAAAGTTACATAAATCAAAAAACAGCTATGGGTAAAATGTACCCGTTGGCGGTTCTAGTGTTAAAGCAGGGTCAACAAATAATCTCCACCGCCACTTAAAAAAAAAACGGCTCTTTTGAACAGCTCTTTTGAACGGCTCTTTTGAACGGCTCTTTTGAACGGCTCTCGGAAAGGAACGGAGCCATAAGATCCGGCTCCCTTCAAAGAGCCGTAATTCCCATCACTAGTTCCATGATCCAGACATCAGGAGAGGAGGCTTCCTTACCACCACAGTTCAATCACACTTTGGAGAAAACACGTTTATATATTTTTTTAACAACTTTTTTTTCAGCTCTAATCAAAGTATTGTTTCACGAGGTGAATGCTATTTGATAAAGCAACCTCCTGGAAAAATTATATATTCTAGTATTGTTACAGTATTTAAATACAGGGATCTGAGGTTGTTTGAATAATAATTACATGTTCTGTAAAGTTATTCAATTAGAAGTGTCACATTTTACTAAAAGAGAAAGTTGAGGTTGAGTTAACTCAGGTCAAGTCCCTACTATATTAGTGATTCCTTTTAAAGAGGAAATAGTCTACTCATTATCAGGTTCCGAGAGAGAAACTCCCTCTGAAGGAAACACAGGGATTTTAGCCTTTGCAGACCATTTATGGCACTTTTCCACTGCAGGACCTAGCACGGCTTAGTACGGTATGGTTAGGCCTTGGTAGGCCAGGCTCAGTTTATGCTGTGTTTCCATTACAGTTTAGTTACTGGGGTAGTAACTACAGTAATGCAGTGTAGGCGGGGCGATCGGCTGTTCGGCGGGAGGAGGGACGCTGCATAAAACAGCCGTGACGTCATCTTCAACGCAAACTACAAAACCAAAACATCAGCCGTTAGCTCACGGCTGATCACTCACAGCTCACAACTCCTCATATCTGTTCAGAAACTAGACAAAAGTTAAACAAGTACAAACCACATACTGTCTGTGTCATGGCGAATACATTCGCTGGTTTATTTATGTCTGTAGGCCGTTGTTGTGAGTGTGGACGGAGCATATACAACGTTAGCTTAACCTGATCGATCCGATCTCCATTCAGAAAAACACGCATTTTAAAAGGTTTTTCGCCTGCCATCTTTGAAACGTGTATTACAATTAAATCAAGGTAAATTATATTCATTTTGTTGTAGTTGTAGCCCCCTTGCCAGCGATTCTCTCTGACCAATCAGCAGTCGAGAGTGTTTACCTCACTAGTTTAGCTTATTCAGCCTGGTTGTTGGCCCGGTAAGAACCTCGTTTTTGGAGGGCCAGAAAAAAGGTGAAAAATTAGGCCTGAGCCGGAACTACCCCTAGTGGAAAAGCAAAACAAAAACGTGCTACGTGCTGCAGTGGAAAAGCGCCATTACATGCACAAACACCTATAGAAAAAACTACAGGAAAGGGAAAACTCCAAACAGCATGATGGGGCCGCTTTAAGTTTGTGGTTTAAAAATGTTTCATACATCTATATTAAGTATCTTTAATAATTTGTGTTTATACAACTTTTTCTAGAAAAAGTGTGAATAAATTAAGACATTTGACAGAATATCAAACTGTGAAACCGTTCCTTTCAGTTAATGTCGCCACCTTTTAAACACTAAAATCTAGTTTCCTGAACGTCACCAAAAGAGCTTCACTTGAACATTGCAGTGAACAGATGGGATTGTGGAGGTCCGATGCAGATGGGGTTCAGTTTCTACTGTACCACTGAGGGTTAGGGGAGTGTTCTGCTCCCACACCTGCTGCTGGAGTGCTGCCGTCACTAACAATGGTCGGGCTGCAGGACAGATTTATGGCCTGTGTGTGATGGCAAGTTGGCCTCATTTTAGCATTTTGAGTTTGAACAGAACATAGTTTTACTTCAGGCTTTTTACAGATAATGCAAACAGAACAGAACATCCAGATATATGACAAACATCAAGAGTCCCACAATGACTCAGATAAAACTAGGACATACATTAGAAGCTGAACTAAGAAAGGATAAAGTGCAGGTTTTCAGGAGGTCAGGTAGTTGCAGGGCTAATTGGAAAAGAGTAAAACTAATAAGGCCATGATAGAAAATCATAACAGGTGGGAAAACAAACAAAGACAGGAAGTACAAATGGACATGCCACAGAATAAGAACATTTCAAAAATAAAACGGCAAACAGATTAACTAAAAGCTAGGATCATGACAAGAGGAAAAAGGTGTTGAGAAGATAAATTGATGGAAGAAAAGATGTGCCTTCTTTGAGTTCATTACCTGCTTTATACAAATGCAATACATTATTCTTTTACGGACACAAATGTCAGATATTATAAAGATTATATTAACAAAATGTCACTGCAGCATCAAAAGATAAGATATTCAAAGAGATAAAAACTTGGTCGGAATGTTTAATGGATCTATCAGAATTAAAAGATAACAGTTTGAATTTGTTGAATAGGATTAGGTAGAGTAAAGAGTGGTTAGAATCAGTGGCGGCGCTAGGGGGTGGCTACTTGGGTTCAAGCCCCGGATATTTTCTGAAAAGCCCCGGATGTTTCACTTAAAAAAAAAAAATATATATATATTTTTTTTAAACGTCTCGGGAGTAATGTGCACTACCGGAGTCCACCAGAGAGGCAGCCGCTGTGGGACATTAGCCTGCGTACTGCGTAGCCTTCCCTGCCCTGAAGAAGAAGTGATCCTTCCTAGTGCTTAACGAGTTTTAAGCTAATAGCCTATAAAGTTATGGATATTAGAAAGTTATTTTCATCGAAGCAGGCGCCACAAGCTGCAGCAGCAGCAGTATCTGCTGCTGACAACAATGTCATCACCAGCAGTAAAGAAATGGATGATGTTTCAGGTTTGTGAATCTAATGGTGATGTGTGCACTCTGGCTGACTGAGTGAGAAGTGAAAAAGAGTGATGTAAATGTTAATCTTATAGCTAGTAAACATGGAGTAACCACACTAAGTATACCCTTATATGTTAGTATGTATACATAACATGGCTACAAATTATTCTAAGATGTAACGTTAACCAGGCTTGGAATTTCGTCATTTTAGGGGCAAGGCCATTTGGCCTTTGGTGTTACACATTTTTTCAGGGCGCAAAGGCCACTTGCCAGGGCAAAAAGGCCATTGAGGGAAACATTTGGATTTGGAGCTTACAAATAAATAACTTTACTTTTTGATAAGAAAAACACGAATGACATGGAAAACAAATCACTTTTTTAAGATCAATAATGTCAAACATGATATCATCATATAGGCCTATGCCTCCTTAGTATTACCGTATATAAAATAAAATACTCTACTTTGAATAATTAGTGTTTGGTATGTTTTCCATCTACTACTTCTCCCATTCACAGATCCAAAATCAAATCAAAAAATCTAAAATTCTATTAATATGTAACAAATATATTCAATTTCAGAGCAGAAGAAACAGCCTTCAAGGGTCAAACTCTGCACATACATCATTCAGCAGTGCACAGGGAAGTGTGTGTGTGTGTGTGTGTGTGTGTGTGTGTGTGTGTGTGTGTGTGTGTGTGTGTGTGTGTGTGTGTGTGTGTGTGTGTGTGTGTGGCTCTGGACAAAAGTTAAACATGTACAAACCACAGACTGTCTGTGTCATGGCGAATACAATCGCTGCTTTAATTCTGTCTTTAGGACGTTGTTGTGAGTGTGGACGGAGCAGCTACAGGTTAGTTTAGCCTGATTGATCCATTCAGAAAACACGCATTTTAAAAGGTTTTTCGCTTGCCGTCTTGTCTGCAGACTTGTCAAAGCATTAATTCATGTTTTTTACTAACCGGTATCAGTATGTAGTTACTTCAGCATCATTTTGAAACGTTTATTACAATTAAATCACTGTAAAATAGGTTAATTTTGTCGTAGTTGGTTTCCACCACAGTATTTACATGGAAATAAGCCCCGCCCCCTCTCCAGCGCGTCCTGTTTGAATGACAGGAGTAAACACAGCTGACAGCCGCGGTGAAACTCCAGCGGTTAGAGCGATGAGAATATTC
>NW_011368991.1:0-1657 GCF_000735185.1 Notothenia coriiceps | reverse complement strand
ACCTAAAGCAGGGATGTCAAACTCAATTTCATCTCGGGCCACATCAGCATTATGGTTGTACTCAAAGGGACAGTTGTAACTTTAAGACTATATAAAAATACATATATAAATATATCATATATATAAAATAATGTATTATATTACATTATTGCCTCTGCATTGGATTATTATCTGATAGGGTAATAACTTCATAATTAACTACGTCTGAAAGCAGAAGTCTAGGGAAAATAATTGCAAGTCTCTTCAGTGAGAATGTCACAAAATTATTTTAAAAGAAAAGCCAAATTCTGGAAAAAAGTCAAAATCCCCAAAAATAAGTTACATTTACAAAAACAATTCTAAGAAAAAAGGCATATTTAGAAGAAAAAAAATCAAATTCTGAGAAAAAAGTCAAATTTGAGATGCATTGTGGGACATGTAGTTTATGGGCAACGTGCTTCTGTAAATCGGCATGTAACCGTATAATAAACGTATTATTCTTTGCAAGCTCTTGTGGGGCCACATAAAATGAAGTCGGGCCTTGTGTTTGACACCCCTGGCCTAAAGTATAGCACATTTTCCATGAGCAGCAGACTATAATGCAGTACACTGTTCAAGACCTTTTTTTGAACTTGCAAAAATGGTAGTTATCATCCATCAAACGCTTGTTGTTGCCGGTTTCATCAACATGTTAATGTCCAATCCCTCCGGTTAAACTCTTGTTAGTTTTACATATGTTACGATCGTCCTGTCTGAAACATTTACAGCAGAAGATGTGACAAGCGGAAATGTCCAGGTGGAAAACCTTTGTGAGGTTGAGTGAACTCAGGAGAAACCCACCCCTTACACATGTATTAGTGATCACTCCAACGTGGACAAAGGGCGTTTCATGACTCCATATTCCAGGCATGCTCCAGAGGATGGAAAACAAGGAGGAGTCCAACCAGGGAGCGATCAATACCAGAGCTTTATATGTGGCTGGGCTCCTGCGGGGGAGTCATTTCCTCATGGATTCATCACATGTATCTGAAAACACGGCTCTCCTGTTGGTCCTCAGCGAGACGAAGACGAAGAGAAGCTGATAACGGGGAGAGAAGGGAAGAAGAAGAAGAAGAAGAAGAAGAACAACAATGGGGGGGTTGCTGTGATTGACTTAAAAGCTGCAGCGCTCTAACACAAACATCAGCACTTATTCTGGGTTCAACTCCGAGGTGGTCCAAGGAGGGCCATACTTCAACATGTGTGACAGACTTACGATGTCGACAGTGGAGGTATTTCACTCACACACTGAAGCTGGATGTTGACTTTGCGACAGAGGGAGCCGTTAACAACCATCGACATAAGGACCACAGACTGGAGGAATCGCTCCCTGGAAAGGCGCACTTAGCCGCACTCGGCCATTTTTCAAGAGCACACCGAATTCTGTCGTCTATAAATTCCCCCAATAAAGGAGTGTGTGTGTGTGTGTGTGTGTGTGTGTGTGTGTGTGTGTGTGTGTGTGTGTGTGTGTGTGTGTGTGTGTGTGTGTGTGTGTGTGTGTGTGTGTGTGTGTGTGTGTGTGTGTGTGTGTGTGTGTGTGTGTGTGTGTGTGTGGGTGCTTTGGCATTTACAGCTAGCATGCCTTAAACATACAGGGTAATATATTCATAGATCTATTTTACACTCATGCATAACACAA
>NW_011368990.1:0-4966 GCF_000735185.1 Notothenia coriiceps | reverse complement strand
GCTCCTAAGCAAAAACAACAATTCAACTGCAACCATACTTTACTGAGGGAGAGTCAGGCAGAGGAAGACAATTGTGGAAAGCAGGGAATAAGTAGGAGCCCAGAACAGAGGATAGAGACATGGTAAATATTTGTCTTGAAGTAAGAAGAGAGAAGCCAGAAGATGTTTCAGGACCTGGAGTGTTGGAGAGCGTGAGCGGATGAGAGCCTCTGACAGAGGGGGGGGGGTGCAGGTCTCTCAGTGGCAGGCCTCTCATTGTTAAAGTTCAACCTTCCAGTCAAACTTACCCTCTCTCTCTCCTCGCCCTGCCCTCCTCATCTTTCATGAGCAGCTGCCCACGCTCACAGCCATGATTCATATTATAGTCTGTACAAGAACACCGAGAAACAGACTTCAATGCCGTAGTAGTTCTGAGGAGCGGTTGAGAGGAGGAAGTGAAATTTAGGGGGAAGCAGAGAGACAAGAGGGATGTTTGATCCAGAGACAGGAGGCGGAGGAACACTGCATTTCCTCAGGTCGGTCTGTCAATTAGCCTGGTTCTAGCCGTCAGAAAGAAAGGTGTTGAATGTGGAGACAGGCAGGAAGCAGGGTGGCAGAGAGGGGGAGGGCAGGGGAGATAAGAGAGGAAGGGGAGGGAGGCGTAGAGCGGAGGGCAGGAGCTGACTTGCCTCTGATGGTGCTTTCACACCAACGCGGTTCCAGGGCCAGTTCGGAGCTGGAGCCTAAAAAGCACAGTTTTTTCCTGTTCACACCGCAGCGGAGCCACCTCTAAGCTCCGGAATCCGATTCATTTCAAGCACCAAAATATTTGGTCTAGAAGCAAGAACCGCATACGTCACGCTTACGTCGGAGGGGGGCGAGATTAACCTGAGCTAACAGTTAAAGGCGAGTATGGCAAATAAAAATTGTAACAAGCTGTAGTGCTGAGCAAAGTGATTAGAAGGCAGCCACACACTTGTAAAAACAAACACACTTTATAAAGTCAGGCAATACTAACCAGGCTTCGTGTGATTATGTTTATTTGCACCTTACTTTGACCATCCGTTCGCTGTTATTGATCATTGTGGAGAGAGGCAGACGTTTTGTTTTGTATTATAGCAGCTATCGGATGGAATCAATACATGGGCTGCACAGGTTGTCACGTCCGACTAACACAAGTAGAATCATAATGAAAAATACGCCGGTAAAATGTGCCTGTAGAAAATGGCTTATGGCCAAAATTGGAAAGCAACAACAAGTAGTCAAGATAGTCAGTTTAGCTTTGGTTGCTACAGTATGCTAACATCACCCATTTTATACCAGAGAAACTTTAATAACAGCGTTGTGGTGCCAAACAGCGTCAATTCATACTGAAACCCATTCACTTATGGGGGGGGGGATATGTATCAGCTGCTTGTGTGACAGTCAGACAGTGAATACTTTACAGCGGCCGCTGCAGTGTGAGCTAACCTGGAGTTAACGGGAGAATAAACTCCCGTGGACGAGCAGCACTGCAGCGGTCGGTAAATAGTGCTGAAACACATTAATAAACAATAAACCACGGCACTCTGGAGAACAGTATAAGGTTGGAGAAGTAGTTATTTAATTTAATCTGGCTTCGTATGATTAAAAGCCACACGATCATCGAACCGACGCAGTCCCCCATTGTTGTTGTTGTAGTGAGCGCCAGAACGCCGTTGGGGAGAAAATCAGCGACGCACGGAGCTAGAACTGGAATCGCGTTGGTTTGAAAAGCCCTATGAGAGATCCTCAAAGCCGTTTCTTCGTCCTCTGTCCAAATGTGAGTCTTGTTCCCAGCGAGAACACTCTGTGATCTTTCAGGCTGTACACTGTAAACAGAAACAGGAAACGTGTGCTGTCGTTCACCACACTCCCCCTTACTGAAAAGAGATGGGGAGGAACGAAGAAAAGGAATCACAAATTGAGGTCAATCCATGCAACTCGGGGGGAAACAACGTGTAGCCGGCAGACAAATACAGTATCTTTGGCATTCATACGCAGGGGGGATTTACATAATGTGACAGTGCATTAAGAAACATCCGGGACACAGATCATTCCTCTAATCCTGGTCGACACAAAACCTACTCTCCCTGTCGAGCCCACCTGATCCGGTTGCCCAATCCATGCCTGAGTCCTGTTCTACACCGGCAGCTGAATCCATCCAGCAGCTGTCTGCGAGATCTTTTTGGGCTAGATTGCATAATGTATACTCTCCTAACTAGGGCTTAAGTTGGATTTGCAAATGGCCCTATATCGTGTAATTTCTGCAATTTGCATTGTGTTCCCTCACTCTGTCATTATCATAATTGAGGGCCGTATTGTGGGCGGATCAGAGGAAGTACTTTGCATAAAGCTACAAGAAACAAAGCAGTGATCTGCGCTTGGAGGGATGCAGGCAACAACGCTAGTTTGGAACTGCTGCGATTAAATTAAGAAATCCAATTTTGACATAAAGGCAAAGCAGTCAGAAACAGATGGAGCGTCTGTGAAATCCTTGCCTATCACTCAAGTCAAAAACAAGATTATCTCCAGCAGGGGAGGAGAGAAAGTGGTCCCTCGTTTGTTATTTTTCAGCCGGTCTCTCATTCCGATAAAGCTAGACTCTCTGCTTCAAATACCAGCCTGAGATCATGTCAGGCAACAGCAATCATTCTCTGCCTCCAACAGACGTGAGTCAATGACTAATGATCCTATCATACTGACGCTATAAAATAAATGAAGAGGATATTGGAATAACAAAGTGAAGATAGTCCTGCTCTTTTGTGAAGCATGTGTTTTATCTACCCTCCATACATCAAGCAAATGTTGTGAGACTTTTTTTTAAGGCTTTGACAAAGTTAGAATAAAGGCACAGCCGCCACGCAGAAAGATGTGATTACATTACAATTAAATAGTCAAGCTGTAAAACTAAACATTTTGGTATTCAACACTCTTATGTATGAGAGGAATCCAAAAACGTAATGCGGCCAACAGCTCTAACTACTGCCACAAACATAAAAGGAAATGTAAGGTTAGAACAGGTAACTAATATAAACAAAAAAAGCTATGAAAAAGTAACTATGGGATATATGTTACTCTGAAAAGTGCCATACCAAGTTTAAAGGTTAGACTAATGGAGAAACATAATTAAGAAACTAACAGAGACAGAAGATAACAATCTGGATAGAATCCTGATCCTTGATCCTTTAAAAAGTTAATTTCAGATCCCACATCTCACAATCCAATAGTAAAATGCTAAAAACAGCAGGACTGGGCCAGGAGGTTTAGAAACACTCTGTCTTCATGTAGGCAGGGTCAGGGTGATCCCTAGTGTAAGAAATTAAAATCAATGTTTATATGGCGTAATTTAGATTAAATATACTGTAAACTTAAAACTGTTTTATTCTGAAAATACTTCATTTCCGGTTAGCATTAGCATATGGCTAATGGTATTGCTGAATATTAAATTAATGTACAGTTTTATTTTGAAAAGCTTTATTGAAGGACAACCCCGATGTTTACATGACGTCACTTCCGGTGTTACATGATGTCACTTCATGTTAACAATTACAGCTGTTAAAATGCATGAAATAAAAAGTCAGGAATGAGAATACGAGGAGAAAAGGCGTGTGGAGTTATACAATAAACACACAACGTCTAAATCCTCTTATTCACGCGATATCAGAAACAGAAGAACGAGTGGAGGAAGACCCTCCCCCCCATCGTCGAAGCAGCCAATGAGAGGAGGAGCCAGGAATCCCATACACAGACGCTGCACGGAGAATCGGTCTCTCTCCTTCCTCTCGACACGGCGCCGTGTTTGACTTGCTCGGTCTGATTCAAAACAACGTTACTTTCATTAAATTACCCATTTGAACTTTTCCGGGTCTACATTGTCTCCTTTTAACTTCCACCTGGACTCGAGAACAACGATCACGATCTACACTAGACCAACACACAGCAGCATGGGAGAACTCAGAGGGAGTTCGGACAAAACTCCCCCATTTAAAATGGGCAACAAATGTAGGAAACACATTTGGACGCATGTCCAAAGTCTGGCCCGTGGATCTTATAATGTATTCTGTATGCATGTGCGTAGGAAGCATCCTGAATGTGGGGGGGACTTTTTAACCAAAGAATATTTCCCGTATTCTGGTGCATTTTTCTGGTGGTTTGACACTTTTATGTGGCTATACTAGCATGAGGAAAATGATGGGTATATTTTGTAATTTCATCCAGTAGTAAAGAAAGGAAATATATTTGATTATTAATTCAGAGCCGTCTTTGAATTAATAAAAAGCAGTTTAAATGCCCATTTTTTGTACATTTATATACAACAATAAATATTTGTGAGTGTATTGAGAGATATTGTTGTGGAGAGTCATTTATATATAAATTGCAAAATACATTTGTGAATCCTTCTGTGAGCATTTATTTATATTGAGACTGATCTGACTCCATACAGATGTTAAGTTCACCTAGGAATGGTATCATTGACTTAAATGTTCAAATAAATGTTGCTCTTCTGTCTATATTGGTCATATGATGCCCCTTGACTGAAATGTTTCCTGTTCAATATCCCCACTGATTTCCTTAAAATTCTGGGATGAGAGTCCACATCACAATTTACTCTAAACTGTCATTTCCCTTTCATCATTCACCTCAGCAATGAACCTCTCTCCAGTGTCCAGCCTCTGACTCACTCTCAAGCGCCTAGATGGTGGTGAAGTGATCATTATTTATTGAGCAGTATAGGCTACTCTTTCACATTGAATCATAACAAGTCATACTGAATGTAAATACAACTGACTCTAAAGTAAGTCCCAGTCTGTGACATTGGACATTTTGAAGACTCAAAGTCCCAAGCAGTAGGTAGAATATTAGCTAGTCTATGTAATGTGCACAGAAAATAAATAGTTAACTGAATACTGGGATGGAAATTGCCTATAAACACTCAGTAAAACATAACACACACAAAAATCTTCTG
>NW_011368989.1:7167-11725 GCF_000735185.1 Notothenia coriiceps | reverse complement strand
ACAGGGGATGTCCACTGCGTGCGGCAGAACAGACCCGAATCCAGCAGAATTTTCAGGATGACTAGCGGACCTCTCCTTGTCCAGCACAGTCAAAAAAAGGCACAGCAGAAACACGACATTTGCCATTGTCCAGCTCAACAGCATCCACGATGTTCCCGAAGCAAAACCACGTCAGGACAGCAGCAAGGAAGTAGGCAAGCAGCAGTGTGGCAACACGGTTTCTCCGCGGTATCTCCAGACCAGGCCTCCCCCGCACAGTAGCACCCAACAGGTGGGAGTAGGCCTCTAACAGCAGTTATACTGAGTGATATATATTTTACACACTGCTCTGCTTTCTGCACGGACCTCACAGCTGTTCTCTTTGTAAACATCGGTCGCGATGAAAGCAGTTACTAAAATAATATCCAGGGGATGCATGCAGAGCTGTTATTGGCTGAGATAAGTCCGGCCGTGCGCCACGCCTCCACCGTTCCCGGAAATGCATCCGTGGAGGAGCCGTGGAGGATGCATCAGTGTATCCTCGATCATAGCTCCTCCAGAGAGCCTCCTCGACGCTCGATCCTCGGAGTGCATTTAGAGAAATTAGATGTCCTTCAACATGGCGCGCTGAAATTCATTTCCGGGTCACTACCGGAGGACCGAGGAGCCGAGGAGGGGAAATTAGAGAAATAAGAAACCTTCCAGATGTAGCTGGGTGGAGGGAAACAGGAAGGCTCCACTCTGAGACTCTAATATTGTTAAAACATGAGAGACAAAGGGAAGTGGGAGGTGGAGAGAGCTCTGAGTTATTCTTTCAAAGTGACATTTTTTTATCTTGCCATTTTGAACCTAAATAGAGGTCAACTGGGCATATATACTGAATGTGTATACACAAAGCTGGAACTGATGTGAAATGCTTAACTAGATCAAATAATTCACAATTCTGGAGGCTTTTGCATTTATAATGTCTCTCCACTCATTTACTTACCTGTCTTTTGTCAATCTGTCCTTTGAAATGTCTATATGTAATTAGGGATTCTCATGATCAGTATATAGTCAAATAGATATTATAATAACAAAGCAATCACATCTATTCCACAACAAGACCTGGCTCTCCTAACAAGAATATTTTTATGGAAAAAAATATGTTTTTGTCCAAGCAAAATATAGCAACTATTTCTAACTTATTTAGGTTTTTATTCAGGGCTTTGTTTCTCTATTCATTGAAACATCATTGCTGTACCAGAGCCCTAGATCACAGTCAAACCGCTTGTCTTGTCTCAACAGAAGTCAACATATATTCATTTTATCGTCTGAAGCAAATCTTCACACTCCAGACGCTAGTGCTAATTATTGCCGGAATAATGACTAAATAAATAATAATAAAAGAGGTTTTTTTTCATTTCGTTTCAGCTTCTGTTGTAGCCGTCTAAAACTTTTTTAGTTTTGGGTTATTTGTAATCAACCCCATCTCATTGTCCCACCTCTTCCTCCTTATTTTCATCTTTTTAAACTCTGTACACTTTATCCCTTTTTAGACTGCTGCTCACTGACCGCGCCTTGTCTCTGTGCCCCCCCCCTGTTCTCTTGTGTTTCTCCTCAGGCTCATCAGCAGTGCAGGAAGGCAGACCGTCTGCTGGTGGCTGGGAAGTATGAAGAGGCCATCTCCTGCCATGACAAAGCAGCAGGTAACACTAACACCACACTGAAGTAAAAGTACAAAATGATTGGCATCAAAATATACTTAAAGTACCAAAAGTAAAAGTACTCCATATGGCCCTTATCAGAACAGAATTGTATATTTACTGGGTTACGATTGTGATTATCGATGTGTTTTCATCACAACTGGTAAATGAAGAGCATATTTGAATAACTTAATATACTGCTGCTGGAAATCTCTTAACCTATTAAAGGGGAACTATCATGCAAAATGCACTTTTTATGTCTTTTATATAGGGCTGCAACAAACGACTAATTTGATAATCGATTAATCTATCTATTAATGAAACGATTAATCCACTATTCGGACTGTTATGACTTCCACAATTTCTCAAACGCTCTGATTTAGCCATCAACTTTTAGATTTAGCTTGAGGTTGTTTTAGGCATGTGGAAACTAACAATGAAGACAATAAAGTTGAATACTTGATTCAAAAATACATATATTATTAAATTAACTTAACAAATTGTGAACAAAATTAACATTGCTTTTTATTTAAATTAAATAAATAATATTTCACATCAAAAGAAACAACAATGTTTTAACAAATCGTATTAAATAATCTGATGACAGAACTGTAAACAGAATAGCTGAAACTTTAACAAACTAACTAACTAAATAACTCAGATACCTCTAATCATTAACCCATGTTTGTATCATTGAGTTAACTCTGGGCGTTGCTGCTAGCATACATAACACCTGACGTGGGAGTAGTAGTAGAAGAGAGCAGAGCATTAACAGCAGGATAAAATTGGGACACTCTGGACTAAACTCATCACTGCATCTGATTGGAAAACATCCAAATGGCAATTGTGATGGTTGCCAACAACCAGAGACAATACATCATGTATTTTTTAGCTGCCCGGATTATAACAGACAAAGATTCATTCTGAAAACTGCACTGGAACAACTCAACATCAAGGACATGGATTTCAAGGCAATATTTGAAAGTAAATCAAGAAATGAAGCAAACAAGCTGATCTTCAAATTCCTCAAAAGCATTGGTCTGAGGACAAGGATTTAGTATGAACATTTAATAACTCAATAGTAGGTGGCGATATATGCTCCANCTCAATGATACAAACATGGGTTAATGATTAGAGGTATCTGAGTTACTCTTTATTTTGTTAAAGTTTCAGCTATTCTGTTTACAGTTCTGTCATCAGATTATTTAATACGATTTGTTAAAACATTGTTGTTTCTTTTGATGTGAAATATTATTTATTTTTATNCGTCAGGTGTTCTTCTTCTTTTCTTTAATGGCGAATCGCTTCCACTTGGAGCATATATCGCCACCTACTATTGAGTTATTAGGATTTAGTATGAACATTTAATAACTCAATAGTAGGTGGCGATATATGCTCCAAGTGGAAGCGATTCGCCATTAAAGAAAAGAAGAAGAACACCTGACGTGGAACCGTTACTCGTGGATGGGGCTACAGAGCTACTAGAAAGACAGTCGAACCCGGTGCATTCCTCCGTCTGAATGTGGTGCACTTTAGCTAAATGTTTAGACAAATTGCTCGTGTTACCGCCCTTACATGCTAAACACTCTTGGCAAGGAGCATTGTCCACCCCCGCCCCCTCGCACACAGACTGGAGAGAGATCTGGGGACTCATTTATAACGCCGTGCGTAGGATTCACGTGGGAAGGTTGCTTATGTAGTTGAAATCCGAAAAATATGTCTATACATTTTCCGCCACTTTCCGATTCACCAAACATTGCGTACCAGCTAGGAAAGTGCGTATGGCACTTCCTACGCCGGTTTCCCTTTATAAATCACAACCGACTCGAAATACGTGCAGCTTTTGCGGGCTTCACGTAACGCCCATATTTGCCTATAAATAGTCAAAGAAACGCCCTTTCATTCATTCATTTTGACTGACTGCATGGAGAAGATCGCAGGAAATGACGACAGAACAGCTAAAAAAAAACTTCTCACACCGTGTCAGATTTAGATTATTTCGGGGAGGTCGAGATAAATGATATTGTTTGGTGGATGCAGTTTGAACCAGAGTAGCAGCATGGAGGTCGGATCGTCACCAAAATAAATAAATAAGTGGTCTGAAAAAGGTTCATGACAAAAAAAATACACATAGCCTTCCTCAGGCAGTGTGTTTTGTACCTGGGACATTAATTTGAGTTTTCCTGGCACTTGACTGATTTTGTATTGCTTTGCATTCTGGGTTAACAGACTGGAAAGTGATAGGTCGCTTTTTCTGTCAATCAAGTAAACTCCTGAATTAAGTGGCAGGAGGCCAAGGGAGGAAGGATCAAAACCTGTTTTCTCTATTTTAACGGAGCTGGATTTTGTTTTTTTATGAATGACTCGTGATCTACCAGCATTGACCCCCGCGGTCGAC
Source organism: Notothenia coriiceps (assembly GCF_000735185.1). Classification (NCBI taxonomy): domain Eukaryota; kingdom Metazoa; phylum Chordata; class Actinopteri; order Perciformes; family Nototheniidae; genus Notothenia; species Notothenia coriiceps. The sequence continues at coordinate 7,663 of NW_011368989.1, read as the reverse complement.
GGACTGGGCACCTCTGGTTTACACTGACGGCAGTAAGACGTCGACCCGCCCTACAAGTTGGATGTATAGTTCCCTACCTATTTTTAGAGTACTCTTCAAAGGGTTCACGCAATATGACTACTACTCTTACTGTTTAACATTTTGGGTTACTTAATGTTACTTCATATTAAGGCTAATACAAATGACAAGGCTGTAATGCTAACTAACGTGCTAGCTACTAGCTAGGTAGCTAACTTGATCCAGCCACTCCCGGGGGGTATAGGCTAGTTGCACAAGATGGCGTCTATCAACTTCCGGCGGCTGGGCGTGAGCCCGAGTACTTCTGGTCTTCGGTGTGGAGTTGTTTGTGGTGTTAGCGATATACATACGATAGATAGAGAGAGAGAGAGAGAGATAGAGAGATAGAGAGAGAGAGATTTATTATATTATGTATTGTCCTATGTTATTTTTGTGTGCATTTGTTTTGAGGTTATAATTCATTAGTTATATATAATAT
>NW_011368989.1:0-5821 GCF_000735185.1 Notothenia coriiceps | reverse complement strand
AGAATCGTTCACCCCATATGTGCTGATGCCCCAGTAAAATCTTACCGCCTTCACTTACTTAGCGGCTTGCTGCTAAAGAACCGTGGGAAACATGTAAAATACCGATGGCAAAGAAGAACGATTCCAGTGGCTACCCAAAAGTGAAAAATGTATTCGGACAAGTAAATTGCCAAACTCACTTGTCCATGGACAAGTACTCTCTAAAAACTTTTTCTCACACTGATTGTCATATGCACCGTAGCTGCAGTGTCGTTATGGCAATGGCAATCTTAAGCCCCAGCATCCCACAACAATGCAACATAAATATATATAAGACTTTAGAATAAAACAATAAAAAATGGTGCAAGATGAAACGGTATAAATATAATAGGGACTAATGTGCAGGTAATGCAGGACCAGTAGACGTAAGTAAGATGAGCTAAAAACAGAATGTAAAATGAAATAATGTACAGGAATAAAATACTGCTTATTGTAGTAGTAAATACACATGTGGAATACAAAACAGACGGAGGCTTGTAACATGTTTTAAGAGCCAGTGGAAAGAAATCAGTTTTGATTTATGTCCCTTGTTTTATTTCTGAACCCGATTGAGCGCAGGACCCTTTTCCTGTTTGTACTGATGGGTTCTGATATGATTGAATCCATTCTACTCATCTTAACAACTTTATTTATATAGCATCTTTCATGCAAGATGCAGCCCTGAGCAAGACAAGATAAGCAAAACAATAGCAATGAGTACAAATAAACAGAAAAGAGTTGGAACACAAACAATAAAAGAATAAAACATGAAAATTGGTCCCACTAAAATGACCCCAAGTTTGTAGGGTTATAAATGTGTGTGTGTGTGTGTGTGTGTGTGTGTGTGTGTGTGTGTGTGTGTGTGTGTGTGTGTGTGTGTGTGTGTGTGTGTGTGTGTGTGTGTGTGTGTGTGTGTGTGTGTAGGCTCGTCTGTCCATGGAGCTGCAGAGGGACAGTCATATCAAACAGCAGCGACTCATCCAGGAGCGCTTGAAGAGAGAGACCCGTCGAGAGGCCACGAAGTCCCGCCTCGCTCAGGCGCAGCCCCCCCCCAGCAGCCCGGCCCTCCTCACCCAGAACCCGGGCCAGCTGCAGCACAGCAGCCCCCCGGCTGCAGAGGGGGTCAGGGAGCGGGAGTACGACACCCTGCTCTACCAGCTCCAGACCCGGCAGACCGGGGGCTGCCAGCCTCTGACCACGCCGTGCCCCGGCACTAAGACCACCAAAGACGACAAGACCCGGCTGGAGGAGCAGCAGACCACCATCGAGGACCTGCGGCGCCTGGTGACCCGCCTGATGGACGAGAACCAACACCTGCGCTCGGAAAACGCCCGGCTGCGATCCGAGGCCACCGACGCAGACTTTGTGGAGTGCTCCGAGCTCTGGGGGAACTCACAGGCAGGGGGCGCTCTGGGGACAGGGGGGGAGCAGGTGAGGAGGAGCACGGGCGGGAAGGGGAAGGAGATCGCCATCCCCCAGCTGCCCCCGCTGGAGATGCCCGCGCAGGAGGACCTGTGTCTGGACGACCTGCCCCTTCTGGAGCTGCCCGAGGACATCCAGAACGAACTGAAGGAGCTGCTGGACAGGGACAAGCTGTGAATACACACACACACACACACACACACACACACACACACACACACAGGCGCACAGGCGCACAGGCACCAGGGTTGAGTTTGGATGCCAAAATGTTTGTCATGTGACCCGGGGCTGTCACAGAGCTATAATGAAACCCCCTACTGTGTGCAGTAATAATGATGATGCAGGGGGGGGACTTGTGCGAGTTATTTTTTTATTTCATAGTCTGGAATTAAATTACTGATTATTTCAGTGCTTCGAAATGCTAAATGATAGTGCTTTTTATCTATAAGATGATAATTAACATAATGTTTTGGGCTTTTTGCAAATGCTGGCACGGTGGAAAGCATCCCTCTAACTTCCTGTTGGGGGGGATTTTGGCCAACACATGAATGCCAGCGGCTGTAGAGTTTGATTATATACAAATATCATTTTGTTGACATTAATTAAGTTAGTAAACATTAAGTTACCAATAAGATAACGTTATTGAATTATTTTATTGTTGGATTTTTTTTTTTTTAATTTTTGCTATCATAATAGATTTTGTATTGCCCTTATTTCTTTTTTTCTTGCACCAGAGCCTGAGATTCAGTTCTTTCTGTTTGCCTCTTTCAGAAAGAAATAAGAAAATGAATGTGGGATGTTAAAACACATCATTGCTTGAAACTTGATGAATAAAATCAACTGAGATTCTTTTGAAATGTTCAAATTTTTTCAATCCGACATGAAGTTCTCTAGTTTTTTAATTCATGTTCTTCTAAGAATCCAGGAGACAATCATGGACTTTTGGCCCTGCAGTAAAACACCTGCTTCACCAGCTGTGGAGTATTTAAGCTACTTCCTTTTCCTCAGTCGTCAGTTTGAGAGATGAAGCAGAACCAACACCTGATGTTACACTGATTGCTCCATGAGGGAGAGTGGAGAGCGACACATGTAGAATGTGTCTGAACTGCTCCTGAAGGGCATTATTGGACCACACACACACGGATCATGTTCAGAGCATACTGCTGTTTCTGAGGAACAACTTCTCTGCTGCATTTTTTTATTTGATTTGAGTGTACTTGAATTAAAGGCTTCAATTATAATTTTTGTGTGTGATGTGAATTTTTATTTTGGCTGCCAAAGAGAGAGTTAACTGATGTTCTTGTGCAGCAATAGCAACACACACACACATCTGCATCTTTCATATTTCTCTACTAAGAAGCGCAGAAAGTGTTTGGCGTGTTCTAGCCTTTAACCACACATCACTTTCCAACCGTTTCTGAGACGTTAGAATGAGCATCTCCGGGGACCCGGTGTGTCCCCGGAGACTAGAGGAGCTGAGACAACTCATTGACTAATGAATCAGAAAATGTCATATTTAAGAGTGCTAACTTATCTATTTTTTATAGCAAACATGAACTGGCTTCTGACTGTCTGTGTTTTACATCATTGAAGTGAATCATTGTGACATTTGAAGATGACATATTTTGCTTTACGAATTAGAGATGAGCATTTTTTCTTTCAATTCTGATTTGAAGATAAACTGTTAAACTAATAATTGGAACTGGATTGGATGAATTGATTATGAAAATAAAGACACACCCCAATGTGGCACTACAGATTTTAGCTGCATCACATGCTGTGGTAACATCAGATATGGTGTGCTTACTTCCTGTTTATACCTTATGATAATGAAGAGAAAGGAAATGCAGCTCTCACAGCTTGCATCATCTTTCAAACTCATCGATGTTCAGGATGAAGGAAGCTGCTGCGGTTTCTCTAGGGATCAGTTGTGTGCAGACAGGTTTGGAGATGTAATGAAGGGAAGAAGAGGACAGGAACAACAAGTGAGGCCTGTCCCTCTGCAGGAGAGCAAAGTGAACATTGTAATAAGCAGTCTGACGCTAATCCTGTTGGCTTCTGTTTCATGTCAAAGAAGTGCAGATTGTTGTCATGACAATGCATTTATCCCTTTATCTGTCCTGACTCCTGGACAGGGCCGTGGGAGCGGAGGGCTAAAAAAGGTCCATGGGAAGTCTATAAACAATCAAATGTGTCATAATGAAATAAATAAAAAGTTGTACTCATGTAACAGGACTGGGAAGATAAAGAGGAAAGTGATAGTGCAGCAATCAGAGGCAGTGTTCAAATCCAAAAAAAGCCTTTATTGCTATCAAACTCAAAAAGACCTCCAATAAACAAAGGCCGGGCCGCTAACCGATTTACCGAAACGTTTCCTCACACTGGGAGCCTCCTGCTCCCTCCATGTGCCGCACACAACTGAGCAACTCTGTACTCTGTAGTGATGGGAATTATGGCTCTTTGAAGGGAGCTCCGTTCCTCTCAAACGCCCCTTTCACACCAACGCGTTTTCAGCTCCGGCTCGGAGCTGGAGCATGGATGTATAATAACTCTGGATACAGCGTGGTAGGCGGGGCCTCATTCATTCCTATGAGAGTTTCTCATTAGCGCATGATGATAAAATCATAGATATATATAAACACTAGATGGCTCATGGGAGATTTTCCAGCGTAGCTCACCGGCCGCCATCTTGCTACAGTCAACAGCTACTCTGGTACGCGCTGTGGTAGCTGTTGTAAGGTGAGTGATCTGCACAAAAATACTCTTAAATCGCTGAAATCTTGACTGATTTACAAACGGTTTGGTTTATTATAAACATTATTAGCATGGCTATGGTACAGGATGCTTGGACATGTTGAAATTGCAGCTTTTTCTTTGTGTATGTGCCGTGGTTGTATTTATTAGCTGGCTAATAACAAGAGGCTGTGAGTGAGACCTAGTATTAAAAAGTTGACCAAACAACTTTACACCAGTGGGAGAGGCATAACTGCTCTTTCCTTTCAACATAACTTAAATTACACATGATTTCTTCCAAGTTTTTTGGCTTGTTAAAAACATCTTACATTTTAGATACATTATGATACAGGAAATTGCTGGCTTTGTGTTTACAGAAGTACCTGACTATGCCGGACTTTTGTGCAGCCTGTTCTAAGATGCTCTAATAACCGCAGTCTGCAAACAAGAACCCGTGGAATCACCTTTCACGTGTAAGATATGACAATATTATGACTATAATTAGGATAATCGTTAATTAGTTAGTGGATGTATGTACATTACAAGTACCCCAAAAATATGATAATTTCGTTGTGTATTTCTGTCCTTACCCTTAATGTTAAAGGAAAGAAGGGAGGACAATGTTGACAATCATTTATATATCTGGCTACCTTTCTCATGTTTTTAAGGTTTCCCAAAACCGGAGAGAGGAGGAGGCAGTGGGAAGTTGCCCTAAGAAGGGACGGTTTTTTTTCCTGTGGCAGGACACTGCTCTGCAGTGAGCACTTCAGGAGTGAGGACTTTGACAGGACGGGGCAGACTGTCCGGCTTAAAGATGGTGTTGTGCCAACAGTATTCAATTCCCCAGCTCATCTTCAAAGGGTATGTGTATCATTGGCCTACAAGAATTCAAGGTGTATAAGATTGATATATAAATATGTGATTAAATGTCACACTTTAGTTTTTCTTTCTGCAAGTTTAGGAATAAATAATGTGTTGTGTATTACAGCACATTTTAAACAATCAAAATGTCTTTAATTATATTTATTTTAGCCGGAAGCAACAAGAAGCACAACCACTTCAAGAAGAGCGGAAGATGAACCTCAGCCTAATGTTGTGAGTATTCTGAATGTGGCCAAGACCAGAGAGATGGTCATTGATTTCAGGAGGGTGAGGACGTCTCCTCTACCCCTGTTCATTCTGGGAGAGGATGTGGCTGTTGTGGAGGACTACAAATACCTGGGAGTGCACTTAGACAACGGGCTGAACTGGAGGATCAACACTGACGCTGTGCACAAGAAGGGGATGAGCAGACTCTATTTTCGGAGGAAGCTGAGATCCTTCCACGTGTGCAGCAAGATGCTGGAGATCTTCTAAGTCTGTTGTGGTCAGTGCTCTCTTCTTTGCTGCGGTCTGCTGGGGGGGCAGCATAAGAGCCGGTGACAACAGCAGGATCAATAAACTGATCAGGAAAGCTGGGTCTGTCATCGGCATCAAGCTGGACCCCTATGAAGCTGTGGTGGAGAGGAGGACACTGAACAGGCTGATGTCCATCATGGATAACCCCACCCATCCTCTCCACCTGCAGCTGGACAGTCAGCGGAGCTCCTTCTCCAACAGACTGCTGCAGCTCCGCAGTGCCATAACTCTGTACAACAAATCACCTCTG
>NW_011368988.1:0-2288 GCF_000735185.1 Notothenia coriiceps | reverse complement strand
TATTTTCAAAAAGAAAACTTATAAATATACCTTATATAGGTATGGCCCTACAATATATTATTCAAATATAGCATGATGGGTCTCTTTTAATGTATCCAACATGCTCTCCTTACCCTCACTAAACCTAATCCATAGTTCATTTTTCACAATAAAAACCTTCTTCATCGTTACCCAAACACTAGTTTCTAGAAAATGGTACTGTAGATTGACAAATTCGGAGAAAGAAAGTTGCCATTCAAAGTAATTGTTGTGGAATTGTGAAACTGTGTTGTTTCCTGGCAATAAGAGTAAATATCAAGTCCTAAAGAAGATGGACATTTGATCATATTACTTGCGTTCTACAAATATTGTTGATTCACGTCTTCCAGAATGAATAAATAGGGAATTATACCAATGTTACTGTGACGGGGTTCTAATTGTCCTTTCAAAACATGGCTTAGTCGGTTGTTTTAAGCTCAAAAAAACTTTATTTACAGAAGCAAAAAAAATAAACAGCGAACCAGCACAACTTAAACAACAAAATAAATAACAAAATAACAGTCCAAAAACAGGCCGTCCATCACTCATTAGAGTAAACACGCTTTGGTGTTGCCTTCTCTGCAACCATCTCCTGAACACGTCCCAGCTGTTGCCTTCATTGCAACATTCTTCCAAGTGATCCCTTCCAGGGCCAAACCCCATCCCTTTTGAGCTCATAGCCCCTCCCACAGGCTTACCGTCAACAGGTAACAATTAAACTCCAAACCACATTTCAACATAAAAATCCCACCCAAACATAAACAGGTTAACCACCTCTTAACATAATCATTCCCCATAATTAACAAACGTAAAATAAATAAGAAATTGCATGGTTCATTGCAGGAATTTAAAACACGGAAGTGATGCGCCTTCCAATTTTCTCCTAAATGTTTGGTGTGTGTGTGGGTGTGTCGGCTGTCAGTGGCGGAGTCAGTCACTCTGTGACCCACTCCGTCACAGTTACATATACAAGGTTTGTGACAGTTTGTTGACTGTTCTGAGTCATGAGAATAGCTACTCAAACTATAAAAACAGTAGAACAATAGTAGTTGAGTTGAAAATATAGTAATGGGGGGTTTACAGTAAACACAGAATATGAAAATGACTCCCTCAGTCCTTAGACCCTAGAACAGTGTAAATTAAAAAGATAATACATTTACAACGTAGTCCACATTTTTGTCTATATATAAGTAGAGCATGAAGATTGATCTAGGTGGATGTCAACAATCCTCTGGGTGCCATGAAAGGAGTAGTAAAGTGAGTGTGAGGCCAACAAGTCATCCAACTCATACGACCAAATGGGCCGATTGTTCAGGCCCAATTATTACGACCAAATATGTTGTTTGTTCAAGCGCTTAATACGTCCTATAATTACGTTTTAAAGTTTTCGCCCTCTAGTGCTCCTGTTGAATGCAAACGTTACAGATGGTCGTTTATTCACAAATAACCCTGTCAAATCCTAAATTGTAGGATAGTTTGGCCATCAAAACGCTTTTTGATTAGATTTCTAGCAAGAAGTGTATATTGTACTTTTAGAATCCACGTCCAGCCGATATGTAGGATCTATATTTTGATAGATATTACGAAGACGATTTGATGTATGCGGCAGCCTCCATGTAAAGTTACGGGTTTCATAATAAAAACAACGATCAAATGATTTAACAGTGATATCTGCAGTACTCATCAACTAAAAAACATCAGTTTATCCTTGTTAATTATACGACATGTATTGGTTTAAGTTGTGTACAATGCTTTTGTTTTTTCCCATAGGTTTTTCTCTTTCGATTCTGAGAGACACCTTTCTTTTTTCAGAGGTTTTCATAGACTAAAACATTGCCGCAATGTATTTCGGGATATGGTGTTTATATGATATGAAATCGGAAAAACATTTTAAAAAATTAAATAATACTTTATTCCGAGTGTTCTTGCTTTTCTCTTTGGAAGTCATCACATAACGGCATTGTAATGCACGGTTCGGCTGCATTAAATATTACATATCTGCCGTTAGTGCTGCGTACCGGTACGCTGAACCGGTACTGGACTTGTAAAAAGTTTCGGTTCAAGTCCGGTTAAAACAGGAACGTCGGGAACCGGTACTTACGTATATTCTCCTTTTTGTTCTAAACCATCTAAACCCTTCCATAGATCGAGAAATTTGCGCTGAGAAAAGACGAAAAACATTGTTTTGGCTTCTGATATGGCGGCCATTACTGAACTCACGAAGTCTCGCAAAATATCGCAACTGCTCGCGAGATCTGTGTGACGTCAAG
>NW_011368987.1:0-5326 GCF_000735185.1 Notothenia coriiceps | reverse complement strand
AATGTTATATACAGGGATACAATCCGGGGCCTACCTCTGCCGATGTAGTGTTCTCTTAACACTTTTAGACTCTCTCGGCCTTTGTCCTTTGTGTCCCGGAATATCAGCCCCAAGCTCGTGTGTCTAGGAGTGGTGCTAGCTCGCAGTATGCGTCGGCGTTCAGCTTAGTATCCAGGCTCGCGCGGCCTCCGTTATTCTCCCGTGAGGCTCGTCAAAATTGTCTTTTTCAGCCCCACTCCGTGCATACAGTACAACATCCGCTCTTCCCAGAGCTCGTATTCTTCTGCCCTTCCGTCAAACGTGGGCCACTTGCTTCTGCCTCTGGTCGCCATCTTTTGATGTAGCTTAGCTTAGCTGCCCGTTAGCTTAGCTTTAGCGTCCCGCGGTTTTCCCGCCGCTAAACTAGCCTAAACTTTTCAGCTAACTAGCTATCTTTATTTCGCTCTTCCGTGATCTGGGCCCATAACCTGTTGACAGAGTCACATGTATAGCAATAAACTGGTCATGACGACGAGGTCTTCTTTAGCCTTAACTGGCGTGGTTTATCTTCATATGTGCATTGCACCACTTTACCTGCTCTCCATGAGAGCTAGAGAGAGAGATAGAAGGGGAGGGAACAATCCCTTATATCTGCTACCTGACGTCATATAGCTGCGCCTCCTTACGCCTATATAACGCCCTCTTACGCCCGTCCACACTTCAGCTTCAAAAAAAGCTTGCCGGCCGGCGTGTCTCAAGCTCGACCAACAACCAATCACATGAATCTCCCGCCCCTGACACACAAGCAGCGGTTTCATTGGCTAGAGCTTGTACTGGCTTATGATTTGATTGGCTGACGCTTCCACCGAAAGCTTCAGAAGCTTCAAAAGTTGAACATTGCTCAACTTTTGCAGCCTGAAACGCCAGGAAAGCTCTGCTCTGCAACCCACAATTCAGTTCGGCGAAAAGCTAGGCAACGTGACGTTACCCCATTCAAAGTGAATGGGCAGACGCGTTGGAAACTGTTTCTGAAGCTGTCGAAGCTGTAGTGTGGACGGGCTGTTACTGTGGAACAGTTATAGTGCAGTTACATGCAGACATATTAATACTTACACTTAACAACAGATTTTTTCAGATTTGTGAACAATATTTGAGTGAAATGGTTATTTTGTGTTTGTAGAAAATGTTTTAGATCTTTGAGTTCATCTCATGAAAAATGGGAGCAAAAACAAGTGTTGCGTTTATATTTTTGTTCATTGTATATATTTTTTTTAAATAAAAAAAAAAAACCTTGCATTTCAGGCGGGTCGCGGGGCTCCGTTGGCAGGGCTCAGCGCCCCGCCAAGACCATGGTAGGGGAAACACCGGTGTGTCAGAAGGTTTTGAGCATGTTTGACATAGTAACGGTATTTCAAAAATAATAAACTGTCGGCAACTATAGATGCCGTTTTCACGGGCTTCAGCCGCGCCTGTGTAAATGTGACCTGAACGAAGGCTCGCAGGCAGGTTAGCTGCTGCGCACGGGTAATATGTTTTATTCACTTGAGTGATGTCTTGCAGGCACATCGCCTTGTTTTTTGTTTATTAACACTGACAGTGTATTTATGTGAGCTCCATAATATGTTATATTTGGTAAAGATAGATATATTGATAGAAAGTATTATTTGATAGCATTATGTGTTTATATTGACTATGTTGAATTTCTCCTTGAGATACAGTAATTGACTGTGACATAGACGGATAACTTAAATGGAGAAATGTGATATGTTTGTAAAGTATTTGAATGTAACTATGTGTACTTTGAATTTCGAATGAGAAGCAATCCAGACGATCAACCGGATCCTTTGTCTAATTCTTGCTGCTGCACTTTTCTGTTATACAGATATAATTTATTGTTGCTGTGGTAGCTTTTGGGACCCGTAACATGTCCAACAAACATGTCATGACCTGTTTATAAGTCAATATACCAATATAAATGTTGTAGAGCATTATTGTTTCTATAACATTTTAAATTGAGCCAAAACTCTAGTGGAAAGTTAGGTTCTGAACTTCCAATCAGAGTTGCTCCCCATATTCTCCACAGAGAATAATATTGCACATGTTGACATTACGTGGAAGAAACCATTTGGGATTTGGGTTTTTCCATTTTTTAAAGAACACCTCTCAAAGTGCATTAAAAGAGAGACCTGGGAGAATGACCTCCAGCCCCTTGTGTCTGTCTCTATATGCCACAACAAATTGTATACAACGTGGAAAGGGCATCATGCATTTGTATTCCATCATCGCATATACCAATACTGCTAACCCAAATATCCTCTAAAACCCATCTGGGATTCTTCTTTCTGAAAAGTTCATCGGCAGTTGACTGAGAGGTTAGACAACTTATCCACAGCACTGAGAGTATTTAAAAGAATAGAGTTATGATGGCAAATCAAAAAGAAAAACAAGCTTTTTGTAACTCATCATTCCTCACAGCTTAGACTGCGATGTCTTTATTGCCACAAATGACAGGAATAATGTTTCTATGGGAAGAGTCATGAGAGGTTTAGGGAGGGAAAGGCAGAGAGTCATAAAGACAATGAGAAGAAGAGGCGGACAGGGAGCGCTGAAACTCCTTGCAAGTTGCAGACATAAATTATGGCTATGTGAAATCAAATTGAGGACGTTCTGAGATGAAATGACTTTCATTCCTCTGTTCTCAGAACAAATTGAGAAGTTGAAAGTCAGCAGAAGCTGAGAGAGAATGCTTAGGTTACATTTAACAAATCCTAATCTTTAAAAAAGTTCACAATCCAGTATCCTGTAAGAGACCCCACACATGTGCGAGGGATGAAAATGGCAAACGAGCAGCAACGGCCTAAAACACAAACAGGTCAAATTGGACCAATCCACGGAGCTCCTCAAACACACACACTCAGCCAACCATATTTTTCTCAGCCTGAGACACGGCGAGGCCCGGCCCGGGCCCGGTCCGATCACACACACAGAACCACAGCCAGGCTGCGGGTCTGTGTGTGCCCGAGATCGGGCCGGGCCTTGCCGTGTCCCGCAGACCCCACACAGCAACCAGGAAACAGCACCAGTTAGCCAGCTCACACTGTGCACTCCTCGCAGCAGCGAGCCGCACAACATCCCGCCAACACGGCACCCAGACCCCACGCAGCTTTCTCATCTGTTTGTCATTGCTGGTGTCATTTTCTGGTTGCTAACGCCATTGTAACACATAATCACTGATATTCCGCTGTAACGGTTGTGGACTCATCAGAACAGAGTGGGCGAGCTGACCAATCAGTATGTGTAAAGTATACACATACTTTACAGAGATGCTGTATGAGAAACCAATGTGAGTTTTGAAAATGTCACAATATAAATCTATTCTAATATACCTCAACAATGGAATTATGATCAGTAGAAATGGCCATGACATGGGACCTTTAAAATATAATCCACATTATTTAAATCTCCTACTCTCTGTTTCTTTCTATCTCCTGTTCTTTTAGCACTGCTCTCACTCTGTTCTCCCGCTGAACATTTTCTTGGCTCACATTGTTCTTCACTCCTGGTTTTACTTAACCCTTTCAGAGCTGTAGAAAGAAGGAGTGTTAGTAATTCAATTGTTCTTATAATGGAAACACAGAGACGAGACAGAAACACACTCTCCCTTTCGCTCACGCACGCACACACACACACACACACACACACACACACACACACACACACACACATGCATTGATATAGTTATCCAATGCATTAAATGGATTACATTTGCATCCATACACTCTGTGTTTTTCTTATGACGTGGTAAGCTGGAGTGTGGCCTTACTTGTGTTACAAGAACAGTGATGTGTGTGTGTGTGTGTGTGTGTGTGTGTGTGTGTGTGTGTGTGTGTGTGTGTGTGTGTGTGTGTGTGTGTGTGTGTGTGTGTGTGTACACACTGTTTGTCTATGCTGAGCATGGCTCTGGAGGTAGATCTGGTAATAGGAAGGCTTCTGCTACAGTTGCTGGTTTCTCCAGAGAGAGTTGTGTCGAGCGTGATACTGAACAGCTACAGATCCTGACCAGTTTAACACTCTACCATTACTGTATGAGCATGTGTGAATTAAAGAAGTCCATTTAAAGAGGCCCTATTTAGCTTTTTAAAGGTCCCCTATTATACTTTTTTTCATCAATATATTATAGGTCTCAGATATATACAAAACATGTCTCTGGAAGTAAGTATTCTCCTCACTGTCGATTGATTTTACAGTGATATATACACTACTCATCAACTCAAACACATAATTATCCTTGTTAATTACACAACATTGATTGGTTTGAATTGTGTACAATGCTTTTGTGTTTTTAACCTTCGATTCGGAGAAACAAATATTTTTTCGGAGTTTAGGATGGCAGAAAACACTACACTACCCATAACCCTCAGCTATCGTTTAGGACTACACCAGCCGCTTTGGTTGACAAACCCCGTAATTAGTCCTCAAGTTCTGTGATTTGGATGTTGCAGTGTGCAAAAAAGCACACGTCCCACCGTCCGGCGGTTACAATATCGGACAAGTAGATCTTTCAATTGATGTCTTTCGCCCTTATTTATTGACAAATTATTGATAAATTCAGCTTACAAAAGGCAGAACTCATACGCTAATTGTCCGTGTCCGCCATTGTTGTGGTTTTGCTTGTTGATTCCTAAGGAAATGCATCTCGCCGCTTTCTGTACTGTTAGACGGGGGCTGGGCGGGACGTGTAGCACAGTGGCTGGGTTGGGAAGCAAAACTTGGTTCCGAGTAAGAACAAATAACAATTGTCCGGTACCGGGATTAATAAGAGTTGTGAGGACAGGAGGCGGAGGCCGACCCCCGCGGACCGCAGCTCTCTCTCTCTATGCTCCGTATCAGCTGATCGCTGCATGGTGCAGCTCAGCGTCTCTCTCTCTCTCTTTATACACACAGCGGATCCGCTGCCCGTTTAACAGCCTTATCTTTGTAAAACTTTCTTATGTTCTTTCTCTAACACGTAATGACGGTTATTAAGCGTTATAGCTCCTATGTTGTTAATATTGACCGCCATTTCCTTTATGAAGTAAAGCAGCCTCCCTGTCTGTGTCCTCGCGCTGTCCTCACATCCCCGGATCCCCAGACTCGGAGGAGCACAGGGATGTCAGTATTGTTTATGAAGCAGGGTATAGAAAGGACATTATCGAAATTAAAATACTATTTATTTACTTTTACAAACAGTGAGTAGCTGGGCAGCTGCAGCATGTGTATTGCAGGACATGTTAGACCCTCCAGAAAAACGCGGGCAAAAATCCTTGATTATGCGGGCTAAAATCCTTGATTATGCGGGCTAACCTAG
>NW_011368986.1:7041-11191 GCF_000735185.1 Notothenia coriiceps | reverse complement strand
CTCTAAACAGTGTGTGTGTGTGTGTGTGTGTGTGTGTGTGTGTGTGTGTGTGTGTGTGTGACCCAAAGAATGGTTGTATTCATGTCACTGTGTGGACACAGCATGACTGCATGGAGGAGAGGAGGGAGGGATAAAAACAGGGAGGAGAGGAAAAACTACACAGGATTTCACTGAAGGCAACAGAAGTCCAGTCATCATCTTTTAATAACATTTATATCCTAATGTTTTTTTTGCAAATAACAACACACCTGATACCATGCTGCCATGTCACACACTTTCCCCATAGCAGAGTGCATGTAGAGCACCAAACAGCTCAGAAAGTGCTGTTGAGATGGCAGTCTGAACTGTACTCTGTATTCCACTCTGTTCTTCCTGCTGCACTTTGGCCTACTGACTGTTGTGCAAAGTGGAAACAGCATCACATTGTTGTCACAGTAAAACAAATATTCAGTGAAGTTTTTTTCTTTCTTGCATCAAGACTTTATCAGTCTATCATCTTTATTGAATGTTGAGCGAGCGGTTAGTTAGCAATCTTTCTCCCTTAAGACAATTTAAATCCCTGAGGGGTGCCACTGATTCATTTTGATCTAAATTGAGCAAGGCTTAACTGAGGAGTAATAATTATCCACACACATACACGTTTATTCAAGTTGTACTAGGTACAGTTTGTGGTACTTTACTTGAGTGTTTATTTTAGACACTCTCAGGTTCCCTGTTCTTACGAAACTAGAATAAAATCATTATCTTACATAGCTAACCAAAATTAGTGAACATAAAATGCCACTTCAACCAGGTACATTGCAATGCTGCTTACATTTCAGGTTTAATAACCCTACTGTACTGCCACTTGAGGATTTTTACTATGTGGTACTACTTTAAGTTGAGAAAGTATCAAAGTCCTCACTGGTCAATAAAATAAGTTAGGTGGTTTGCATTCATTTAAAGTTCATTAATACTAACTTTCAACAGCTTATTATCTTAACTTGTGTGCTGACCTTTTCAAAGCCTTTTTCGCAGTAATACTTTACCAGCCACTTCCAAGTAGTCGTCGGATAGTTGAACATTTGTTAAGTCAGCTTAACATGCCTCCCTGATTCAGCTGTGTGCTAAAACACTTGTTGACACTCAAGTGATTTTCAACAGAAGGATGTCAAAATAAGGTGACACTTGAGTTTTACAACTTTAAGGCAAGACAAAAGGCAGTGCACTTCAATAACCTTTATTTTGTTTACAGATGTATTCCATTTTGAAGTTTGAATGGGGGAGAAGGAGCATTAGTGCTATTTACAATTGGTTTGAAAACTTTTATCTCTGTACAGATTTGAACCCTGATCAATATAAACAATATATTTTTTTTTTAAGACCTAGTGCTGTTACAAAGCGATTCTTTAAAGCAAAAAAACTCACAAAGAAAAAAAGGATTACATTAAATTATAAACAAATGAAAAAATAATAAAAAGAGAAAATAAAAATACAGTCCGTCAATGATTAGGGAGGTGTTGCTGCTGTTAAGCACAAGACATTGTCAGCGAGTGACAGTGAACTGGCTAGAAGCTAACCGTATACACAATCATGGACTAAACACCAATATACTGTATATCAACAAGATCTAAAGTCATCATGTTCTATATAAGATTCATATTAAATATAATCTACACGTTACCTTAGTTTGGAACATTACTTCCATTGGAAAAATATAAAATAAAACAATAAAACTTTGTATACATTTTAATTAATCTGATGAAGGAGCACATGCTTCCGTTGTGCAAAATGGACTAACTGTATTAATGCAGAGAGAGAGAATCAAGGAAAGAGTAAGAAGCAAATTAAGACGAATAAGGAACAATTTCATTCCGAGCTAATTTCCCTGCTCAAGAGCAATTTGTCATAGAGATCCTTCACAACACAGTTAGAAAAGAAGCACAATGAGCCTTTCCTCACAGAGAGAGGGGATGGTGCATCAGGGAGGGAAGGTAACTGACATGACGTTTCATTTTTTTACAACACTGGGCGGTCAGTAATATGCATGGACTGTCAAAACACAGTCACAAATGTCATGGACAAACAAATAACCAAAACAACACCACCAACACTGGTTGTTTCTCTATTTGTCTGTTTGTTAGGCTTTGTTTGGCTAAGAATATGACGAGTGAAAGAGTAGGATGCATCGGTCTCTACAGCACCCTGCAGACAAAAAGGAATAATTTCTCTCTTGTGACCTTTAAGGGCAGATGAGGGCAGTAAAAAGGACACCGGTGTGTCTATATATGTGTGTTTGTGTGTCCTGGTTTGAGTTTTCTGATCAGGCACGTCTAAGTCTGCTGCACCGAGGGAGATCACACAAGCACATATGGTAGGATGTGTATACAGGATGTCATAGTGTGTGTGTGTGTGTGCGTGCGTGTGTGTATGTGTGTTGGTTTGTTGGCGAGTTGTTAGTGGTTAAAATTGTCAGCGTTCTGTATGAGAAAACAAGGCCACACACACAAAATTGGGCACTGCATTACTATGACAACCAGCTGGAAAGAGGAGCCAGTTAGTAAAGGTATTTTGACACACCGGCCAAGGGGGGCTAGACAAAGTGTGTGTGTCTATTGCTTGTATGCTTGTGTACAAGTGTGTTGCAGAAGGCTTAAAAAGGTGTGCATTAAGAAAAAAAAAGGGGGGAAAAACACATGCAAATCCAGTTCCTTCCACACATTTTCAGTTATGACAACAAACCAAGTACAACAAAGGAATCAACTCTATTGTTAATCAATTTCCTGCTCTCAACTCTGTGTCCTGAATCAGCCAGAGCCTGCTGTCTTTCTATAGGTGTGTGTGTGTGTGTGTGTGTGTGTGTGTGTGTGTGTGTGTGTGTGTGTGTGTGTGTATATATGTGTGTGAGAGAGAAGGGGGTCAAAAGAAATAGAGAAGGGTGTGCGCGTGTTTGTCTGTATGCATATCCGCACTGTGGACAGGCTCCTGGACAGGGGACAGACTCATTAGGTCCAGGATGTTGAGGGAGGGTGGTGTGTATTTACAGAATGACACAGCAGTTACTCTCCCCGGTCTTCTCTCTATTCCTCTGACCTGAAAACACACACACACACACACACACACACACACACACACACACACACACACACACACATCATTATCAGGAAAAACCCTGGAATACAAGGTCATCATCAAACAAGATGCTATGGCCAATCAAATACATGCAACCATGGACATCTCACCAGCATGGCAACACAATTTAAAAGCGTATTTTAACCAACATTTCTCTTTTACCAAACATTATGCCTACTGCGAATTGATAGTTGCATTAGACCATGTTCAACAAAACATTGATTAATTGTACACCCCTTCCTTGCAAACTGACTAAAAAGGGGAAAACATGGCTCTATTTGTAGTGTGCTACATGTTGTGGAGCGAGTAACCACAGTAACCATTTGTGCTGCTATTTATTTAAATAACTTACCATTGCCCTTTAATATTTCTTCCCCAGAGGACATGTTTTCTTCTGGGGTTAACATGGGGTAATTATTTATTTGACCTTACCTTGAGTTTATCTTACCCAGAATGCATAGCAAACTGTGGATAGTCAATAAATGTAGCGCTTTGTGTGACCTTAAATGTCCCTCTGATCTCTGCTTATTGTTAGGTTGAATCAGTGCCTGTTCTAAACACACAATCAGCTTCTACTACACAAAAAGGAGACCAGTCAACTAATATGATTTATATCAGCTGTGCATTGTACACAATATGCTGTATCTTGGAGATATCCTTAATGGAGCCAATTATTTGCACTGGTGACTGTTCCTTAGACAGAAGCCATGTGTAGAGATAAATAATGTCTGGGAGCGGAACGATTAAAGTGGCTCAGCGTGTGAAAAGGCCTACTGAAAGGAAAGGAGGGCTTGTTACCTTGGGAATTTGGCTCAGGCAAAGTCTCTCTGGCAACTAAATGCATCACTGTGGTCTTCCCCAAGGGCAGTTTGAGAGCTACAGGGGAGGAGAGAGAGAGAGAGAGAGAGAGAGAGAGAGAGAGAGAGAGAGAGAGAGAGAGAGGGAGAGGAAGGATGTAAAGGTTATTCAGTGAGCTACAGCATGTCTGTCTTTTGTTGCAGAATAATAACTCCTTGCAGGTAACGAAGCAATTCAATGA
>NW_011368986.1:0-6978 GCF_000735185.1 Notothenia coriiceps | reverse complement strand
TTCACTTCCAATGAATGAAGATGATATAAAACACTATGTTATGTTGACTTACATATTGTGATGACCTGATCATATGTTACTCATGTAACACATTTTAAAATCAGCTATTCACTGTTTTATTTTACTAACATCAAGAGTTGATTTATGTAATGAAAAACGATGGAACAGAGCAATTTCTTTTAACATCACTGCTTCTTCATGTATTTATGGCCTTGTGTTAAACAGTCATTTAACCACATCCCAATGTCCTATTTTGAACATTATGAAAACCCAAAGATAATGTATTTTGATGACTTGTAAATCCCAAAACCTGCTTATTTATACCATGAAATCTGCCTTCACACACGTGGTTCTGTCTATGTTTATATTTCAAAACATAAACATCTATTCGTTGTTTTGGCTCGACTTTAAGAGGATTCTGTGTGGACGTGCAAACGCGTTGAGCCAACGACAAGGGAATTATCAGATAAATGCAGTAATGGGATGAGTGTAAAAGGGTCAGGGACGGTCATAACCCCATTAACAACACAGAACACCAGTCCAACCAAAATTGGGTTAAGTAGACTAAAACGCCTGAAAGCCAGGGAGAAGTGGAGTGGGCTGCACTCCTCTTTTTCTCTTCACTTTTCATTTTGACGCCCCCCTCCCTTCCTGTCTCTTTGTTGTGCTGTTTGAGGTTATAACGCCAGTCTTGCCCCCTTCCTGACCACTCTCTTTCCCCTCTTTTTCTCTATTTCCTCTCTCCTCCCACTCTCCGTCAAAGCAGGCTTGTCCGGAGCACTGAGGTACCTCTGTTCTGCGGCTCAGGAAAAAAGATGAGAACAGCAAAGAACTTTCCAGCAACACACTGCTGTGATTTTGTGTCCATGTCTATAAGCACTTTTTATTTTTGGGAGGTGTACATTGTGTGTTTTCTCACCTCCTAGTGTTACGTTGCCGTGCAGAAAGCGGCCCTGGTAGATCAGCCTCAGGATGATAGGACTGCTGACCTGCTCTTCCTCCCAGTCTGAAAGAAAAAAGGGGCAAAGAGAGAGTTAAAGAGAGAAATCAACGAAGAGAAAAACAGGAAACACGCTTCATATACTTTCTTCACTCTGCTTATCCCTTGCTAAGTTTTCTTCCTGATTGCCATTGCAAGTTTGTTTGTCTTGACTGCCATTTATTTACCGGTAATCTATTTCCCATAAATCATCCTTATATAATCTATCATCTCTAAACTGAGAACATGCAGGTTCAATAAAGACATTTCACAACCTTTTGTATCGCTACCTGTAAAAACCACAAAATGAGTTTCTTATTAAACATTGCTAAAATGTTGCCAATCTCTAGTTTGACAAAAGGACACGAGGGGTTATGAGCTGTTACAGTAAATTCAGTGGATATGCATCAACAGTGCAATGAAAAGGAATAATTGCATGGTGAGAGAAAAAAGACCACCAACAACCGCAGTGCAGTTATTTTTAAATCACTTTAAAGCCCTTATTTGAAATCATTACTTGCAGAATGTATAATGTGTGGGCTTTGTGGGATGTATAACCGAATGTGAGAAAGAAGGAGAGCAACAGAGGAACAAGGGGTGTGGCCTGGGAAGAGCTACAGACAAAAAGTGAAGAAATAAACCCGAGAGCAAACAGTGGGGGGAGTTGCACAGCAGCAGCGTCTGGCCACCAGATGTTTGTCTCCATCTAAACGGAGGGTGTTGGTGCTTACAGTCTCACAGGGTTCAGATCTGTTGTCTGGCAGGAACACTTTTTGATCTGACAGGACTGGAAGGGAAACTGCTCTTGTCAAGGAGGATATGAATCCACCAGTAAAGTTTATAGTGTTTAAATGCCTCTCTAAAACTAGACTACATTCACAGCAACAGGTGTTCAGATGAGATCGGTAGTATCAAATGATTTGTAACACTGTTGCAGTTGGGAGTTACTGTAAATCCACATTCCTGTATGCAATGATAAGCGTGCGGAAAGGAGGAGCACACAAATGACTCTTAACCAGAGACCACATGTTCCCACACTGCTCTATAGAACTACATTCTACTCTATTTGAATGAGATCTCAGCTCTCTGGATAAGCCAACCAGCTGCTTGTATCTTCGTCATACAGCCAGGATGAGTCAGATCACCTGGTTTCCAAGAGCATTAGCAGCTAATTGGTTAGCAATTACACTTTAAGCAAACACACTGGAACTATGCTTATGCAATAACGTGATTTATTACAAAATAACACCAATATAGGACAAAGTGCACATAGTGTTTTCTTACTAGAAAGCTCATGCATTCGATGGGTTGAAGAGACAAGGCAAGTTTAAATATTCCATCGCTGAAAACCTGGTGTCAAAACAGACGCCCTTGATTATTGTTTTACAACCTCTACACCGGCCCAGCCCTATGGAGGAGGCTTTGGGGAAAATAAAGAAATAATAGTGATGAGAATCACAAATAAATCATTGTCTGATCAAAGAGGAAGAAATATGTGGATCACCTAAGGAGGGTTTTATTGCCTTCACCTTGGGACCACACATGTTGATGTAACTGCTGCTAGATCTTCATCAACTGCCATTGCCAGAAGCAAAGACAGGATATTTAGATGGAGCTGCTACTCACCCATCGGCCAGTTGTCATACACGTGTTTGGCAATGTCCGCTGCTGAGTCGTTGGGAGAGAAGAGGAACTCTTTCGTCTTCCCGCTGACTAAAATGAGCCGCAGGTTTATCTGTAAAAAAACAAAATATGCAGGTTAGACTCAGTCATGTCAGGAAGCATACAGGTTCAAGAGAGGTAATTTAATAGGACACAGAGGAAGGATATGAGGACCCTGAGGAGTGTCCCTCCGCTGGATTATCTCCCTTCTGTCTCGCAAACTTCCTCCTACATTTTTTCTCATGCCTCCAACACTCTGTTTCTTTGTCTTCAGTTCACAATTCGGTTACTTTGACAATTCCCAAGGCAGATGTTTTGCTTTGAAATGTTCCTTTGTCTGAGGTTGAAACTTGATGTATACTTTATTCACCCGTGATCAAAAAGCATTGTTCACTATAGTCACCCAGGTTTGAATAGCATCTGATTTTAGAGGGTACATTCTTCAATTAAATATTCATTTTTTTTCTGTATCACATTTTCAAGGTTGTTGTACTGGGTAATAAGTACCCGTTAAACGCCTTGGGCTTGCAGGCATACTGTATAAACTAAGATTCTGATCATTTATGAATGAGACGGTGGGATGTATTTGTAATTTCGACAAAACCAAACTTGGCTCTCACTGCGTGTAAAAAGCCCACAAAACACAAACAATTAGCTGAAATACTACACGCTGTTCAAATGTGTATCCTGCCACAAATAGCTTATCTCAATAGTCAGTGGTGACAGCCAAGTGGAATAATAAATCACAAATAGTGTGAGACTAATGCTCACAGTGTCCAAGTCCTCTCTCAGCTACTGAACAGTAGCAGGTTGTCATTATAGGGTCTACTGCATTACTTATGTGGTGGGGGCACACTTTAAGATGACTGAAACAAACAACTTTGTACAAAACAGCACAGCTGGCTGTATTTTATCAAAATCATTTTAAATAAAGAGAATAGGGAATCAAACAGAATCTATTTAAAGGAGATAAGTGGATTTTGAGGGATGAGTAGGGCAACGAGGACTTCAAACTGTTCAGTGAGAGCTGGAGGTGAGTGAACTTTAGCTAAACGTCACATCTCTGTGTGCACCTCTCACCTTAAATCACTTCTTTTTTTTCCATCTGATGATTCAATACTAGGTTAACAGTTTGGTTAATAAATTCCCTTAAAATCCAAGATAATGTTGTTTTGTCAGTCCATAAGCCTAATATAATCTGTTTTATATGATATTTAACAGAAAAAAACAGATATTTTTAATATTGGAGAGGCTAATAAACGTTTTTTTGCTTTAAAAAAAGATTATAAATGTTGATTGTTTATCAAAATAATTCGTTTTTCTGTCAAAGACTAATCAAGCTCCTAATCCTAGTAAAGATTAAGATGAATACATTTCATGAATTAGCTTTTTGCATTTTAAACCATTAAATGCATCAATTGTCAGAGTTTATCTCTTGACTGGCTTGATGTGTTTAGCACAGGTACAGTTTTCCTTTAAGAGCCACAGCAAAGCTCCGTGTGTTTGATTTAGCTTTCTATAAGTGTCTAGCCTGCAGTGCATGCATGGCATAAGCACGTGTGTGTCATTGTCTCTAGTGTGTGTCCATGTGCAGCGCGTCTGTTGCCCAGTCTGCTGAGCGACACACACACGTAGACACACACACACACACTCGCACACAAAGTGATGTAACAGAGCAAACACCGACGCATTGAAACAGACATCTCTGTAAGCACCTTATCAAATCAGATTATAGGTTTAAGACTTAGACTTAGAGGTGTCCCGATCCGATCACGTGATCGGGGATCGGAGCCGATCACGTGATTTTCAAAAGATCGGAATCGGGAGGAAAAAAATCGGGGATCGGGATTTTTTTTCTTTTTTAATTTTGTATTCAATGTTACAAAACAAAATTGACCATGTTCAAGTCTTAAAGTCATCCTGAGGCCTTAGTTTTGGTTTCAAATGACAGAACATCATGTATGTGTTGCTTCTTTGGGGCTTGTTTTCATAGACCTGGTTGCTTATTTCTCTCAAATCTGTCAACAGAGTGGGCGCAGTGTCTAATTGTAGCAGTAAGCTAACGAGTACTGACAAGCTTGATTTTGTTTTGATCCAATGCTGCACAACTGAACTGATCCAATGCTGCTGTGAAAGAAAGAAGCTATATCCATGTTGGATAGAATATCCAATTTAAATAAAAAAATAACCTTAAGGGACAACTTGAATGCTTTTTTTTCTCTTAATGCATTGCATAAAGATCGGATCGGGAAAAATCGGTATCGGCAAATTGTCAAAATCAAATGATCGGAATCGGATCGGGAGCAAAAAAAGGTGATCGGGACATCCCTAGACTTAGATGAGAGATGAGACTTTTTGAGCTTCTGTTTTAGTTTTTATATGCATGCATCATAATATTGAGGATCAACCTGATATAGAGCTGCAGTATTTCGTGGACTTATCGATTAGTTGATCCACAAAACTCCTCCGGTAATCAATAAATTGTTCAAGTCATTTTTCATGGGTTTTGGAAATGCAAGTCGCTTTACCTGTAGTAAATACAACCGCCTTCAATACAAGCAAAACCTGAGAAACACTGAATGAGATGAAGACATAAAATAATGAGGAAACACGCAGAGGTAGCAGAAGGTCTTCCTTCACCCCGTCTCCACACCTGGTCGTTACCATGGTGTTACTATGACGACAGCCAGTCGTGGCTGGCTTAACCTGATAACACCTACCAGATAGCTCCACCCCTCCTCCCTTCTGCCTCCTTACCGTTTCCTACAGTGTCACATCACATTGTCTTCCTCGCCTTGCAGCAATCTCCGCATCCCCTCCCTCCCCCACTCTGTCTCTCTCTCCCCCACTCTGTCAATCTCTCGCTCTGCACAGCATTCAGTGGAGGGTTTGTACAAGGCCTGAATAACAAAGAGAGAGGACTGAACTACAGTAGCTTCAATTAAACAACATAAACTCAGCATTCCTCTCCCTATCATTAACCCTGCAAAATCTCTTTATTTGCTTCACGCCCCTTCTCCATCTCTCTTTGCTTCCTCTACTCTTTCAGGTGATAGGTCATTTACTTCCTAAAGACAGGTGACATAAATAACCCTTAATGGAAAGACACAAATACAGATGCTTTCAGACAAGGTGCAAAGATCGAGAATGATGTCATTTGTATTAAATGGTGAACTATGACCTTCATAGTTCACCAGCTTTAATACCTACAGGGGGTACTAGTCACCAGCAGCGTTACAACTCAAATAGAGAAGAGACATTCAGGATCATTGCCAGGAAACACTGAAGCTGTTCTATTGGTTAACGGCGGGCCAACACAAGGACACTTTGTTCATATTTTTGTCTTGTAATCTGTGTCTGGACAGGTGAGCTTTTAACATCCATTTTCCGTCTCTTTCGTCCCTTCAACATGTATTTTGATTGTGATGTTAACTGAATCAAGGCATTGGTCTCTCCTGCTCTTCTCCCTCTCCCTCCCCCCTTCTCCCTGGTGGTCCATGTGCCTTCTTTCTCCCTTGACTCTCTTCCGCACCGGGGCTGATAATGAGGTTTCACTGTCAGCTCAGGGATGTATATTCAATTACTGTTTATATTCTGTAGAACAAACACAACAGCTGCAGGTATTGGGGGGGGGAGCATTGTTTCAAGCATTCATGCATAACCATAACTATACAGAACATACACATATCCGCAGGCAAACCGCCAGTTACTCTTGCTTCATAAACAGCACGTACTAGCTAACAACCAGTCTCTCTCTGCACTCATGATGCCAGACAAGCTGGAGGTTTTACCAGTTTGCAGAGCTTGGAGAACTGCAAGATGTCAGATTGTTTGTAAAAGGAAACATCATGGTGCCCCAGCTTCTATTCATGTCCACTTCTGAAAAGAAATGGAATAAATGAAACTACTTGTGTATGAAAGTGGTGACACAGCTTCCTGTCTCCACTGCAGACATTCAAAAACATGCCTACAATAATGTGGCCCTGCTGCCAAGTCGTGCCATGGTGTAAACATGTGAAGTAAGCAAACCCTCTCGGCTAAACACTGTTTGCACACGGTGGAGAGCAGGAAATTCAATGCCATCTATAATTATTCCTCCTTGAGTACCACTCTCAAATCTTTCTCAAGGCAGCTGGTGTGTGTGTGTGTGTGTGTGTGTGTGTGTGTGTGTGTGTGTGTGTGTGTGTGTGTGTGTGTGTGTGTGTGTGTGTGTGTGTGTGTGTGTGTGTGTGTGTAGAGGTGTAACAGCCTTTGGTCACTCTTTATAGTTTTTCAATTAAGGTAAACACAGAGTAGGCGGTGCGTAAAAGCTCTTTGAGCGCTGGAGCTGCTCTTCT
>NW_011368985.1:0-1015 GCF_000735185.1 Notothenia coriiceps | reverse complement strand
GAGGAGCAGTAACCGTGGCGTGTGGTGCTGTGGGTTGTGCAGACTTTCTGCCCTTTACCATTTGTTTACTCAATAAACGCATCTCCTCTGGAATTGAATTGAAGGGGAAAAACACAAAAGCATTGTACACAATTTAAACCTATCAATGTCATTTAATTAACAAAGGTAATCTGGTGGTTTTGAGTTGATGAGTAGTGGAGATATCACTGTCAAATCAATCTACAGTAAGGAGAATACTTACTTCCGGGTGTACAATTCTCCGTTATCCAATGGGAATGGACGCTCACATTGTCTTTAAGAGCTGCCGACATAAACGGGTGCGGTGCTTCCATGAGCGTCAAATACCGCCGCCGATGGGAATACATTGCAATCAGTTGAAAGCTCTTTGCGTCCGTTTATGAAGCTGAAGGCGCTAGGTGCGTCCCAACTGCACGCGACGCGACGGGGTCCTTGACCAAGCGTCGCTCCTGGACGTTTTGGGAGTGAGAGTGTGTTGCCTGGGGGGCGGGGATAATAAAAGCCAATTTGAAATATGTCCGCAATCATAAGAGCAATGTGTATACAGCGTTTCGTGAATATTGGAAAAACTATATATGAGTAGTTTGGAGTAATTTGCGACATGGAAATCATCAAAAATTGTGTATTCGCTGTTAGCTTACGACCTCCCCGATTGAGCTATCAGAAATGTTATTCGCAATTTAGCATCACATTGGATATGGGCTGAACTTGTCCTGGATTAGAATTTTTCCGATCATTCCCCTAGTAATGCATGAGAAACGCACATTTTCAAAATGGCCGACTTTCTCGGGGGCGGGTGTTACGTCCCCCTCTAGGGGTAGAGGAAAACAACACACACCAGTTGGAATTGGTATAATTATAAAAGGGTTTATTTTAAATAGCAGGGTAAACAAAATGGCTGTGATTGGAGTGCGTCGGGCCCAGCGTGCTCCAATCACAATCTTCAGGGGGTGAACCAGGAGATGGCAGCCAATCACGTCAGGGCAATCCCACAGCT
>NW_011368984.1:0-1590 GCF_000735185.1 Notothenia coriiceps | reverse complement strand
AATCTGACATAAAGTCACGTGTTAGCACATACACAACACTGATATTCAAAATGCCTCACACATGGACCAATGATCAAGAAACACGTTCCACCTGACCAAACACCTGATAGCATAATTGTTGGCTCATCAATCAGGATGTTAGCACTATAAAAAGCCAACAACAAAAAAGCCAACATGGAAGCAAGAGCAAGAGGAAGAGGAAGAGCTGAGCTGAGAGTGAGAGGAGGAGGAAGAGGTGGGATGAGAGTGAGAGGAGGAAGAATGAGAGGTAGAGGTAGAGCTGGAAGGAGAGGACGTTCAGAGGGTTCAGCCTAATCTAAGCCGATTTACTGTTGCCTCTGTAATCCGGACACTTAGACTTGAAAACAGGTTAGTTACCAGTTTTTAGCTCTGCATAATTCATGATATATCAGTGCTTATATCTGTTGTGTGAAACGTATTTACTTCATTACTATAATTGAATTGTTGGCATGTTGCATACTATAACTGTACAAAAATCCTGCACAATTTACTGTGGTAGACTTACTTTTATGCAGAGATGGAGTACTCGAGTCCTGGACTCGGACTCGAGTGCCGATTTTCGGGACTCGCGCACTGATTGACTCGACTCGGACTCGTGAATTCTCGTGCACGATGACTTGGACTCGGTCTCGAACACAGACAATGATGACTTGGACTCGGACTCGACTCGGACACTCCTTGGGTGACTCGGACTTGGACTCTGACTCGAACACAGGTAATGATGACTCGGACTTGGACTCGAGCAAGTTTTCTCTGGAGTCTAATGTCCTCTGTCCTGGCGTGTGCACTTGCAAGGCGAGTTCAGTACTGGGGCCCCGCTATTCCAGTCTAAAGATGTCTAGAGACACACCCCGCATCCTGCTGTATGCTTTCGCACATTCTGCTTCCACATTGGAAAAGAGCAGCGCAAAATGCTCGTTATGTGGAAACAATATTGAAGAGAAGGCTCCGTAACACATTACTCTAAGGATCGAGTTCAGACATATAGCTGTCTTGAACACTATCATCAGAGTAACGTGATCTAATCAATAAATAAAGATTCAGCCGATAACACAAAAGCACATGGCTACTTAAGATGCAGAATGACATCCTTTTGCATGCTAAGTAGCCATGTGCTTTCTGGCTCAGTAAACCGATTTAACTGGTAAAAGTTCCTTCAAAATAAGAGTCCCGATCTTGTTACTATCAAAATAAAAGTGCAAAACGAAAACTTTACCATAGGAAAATATTGGCATACAAATATAATCACTTCTCTAAAAGGTAACTCATTTTAAATATAGTTTATTTATATATAATAATAATAATAATAATATTAATATTAGTAATAAGCTTTATATTTGTATAGTGTGTTGATTGACATTATTCACCCACGGATCTATGGGTTGGGGTACTGTTCCGCACGGACATTTTAGTGAGCCGGACTTCCTGTTTCTGCCGTTTTTCGCTTCCCGTCCATGAAGTTGTTTACATGTGTGTTCCGATGCTAAATAAAAGTCTAGCTTGTAGCTTCGATACCCCGCCTCCGACTCCCATCTCTCGGCACCACAATAGCACCTATTACAAGAATTG
>NW_011368983.1:0-1348 GCF_000735185.1 Notothenia coriiceps | reverse complement strand
ACAACGACAAGGGCCGCAAGGTACAGAACACCTCACCTCAATACACACACACACACACACACACACACACACA
Organism: Notothenia coriiceps; assembly: GCF_000735185.1. Taxonomy (NCBI): domain Eukaryota; kingdom Metazoa; phylum Chordata; class Actinopteri; order Perciformes; family Nototheniidae; genus Notothenia; species Notothenia coriiceps. The sequence continues at coordinate 1,275 of NW_011368983.1, read as the reverse complement.
CACACACACACACACACACACACACACACACACACACACACACACACACACACACACACACACACACACACACACACACACATGAAAATCAGAATTGGCAGTTGTGAAAAAACTAAAATACACATCTACTACTACAAGTATAAACCAGGTCTCAGTATATCGTCCATGTGTGGAACAACACTTAAAGAGATCCTCGTCATTCCTGCAGACCTGGGATCAGCACACAGCTCCATCAGGACCGCAGGAGGCACTGTGATTACATTAAAAACATGTTGTGCTCTTTTATTATAAAGTTCTGTTGTTTCCATGGTGAATTAGAAGCTCCTTTCCTGCTCGCTGCCACCACACTTTAGCTTCTATAAATAACCTATTGACTCTCAGTAATGGAAGAGTGGATTAAATTATTCCAGTTTTGTTTATCTGGGTCCCAAACTAACACCGGACACACAGTCTTTCCAAACGGTAAACAGCAGCTGCCTCTTACTAGTTTCATTCAGAATATGGCTTCATTTCTATCAATTAACCAGTTTATCAGTTGTTATGACATGGCTTAGTTGAATACTCGATCGAACATTTTTCGTCATAGTTTTCATTGACGAAATGAAAAGTGCACTCTGTAGACCAAACCTTTGTGTGTGAGTGAAACTCCCTCTGGAGGGGACTTTAGCCTTTGCAGACCATTTACATGCACAAAAACCCATATAACAAAAAGCTCTAAATTGTTTTAATGTAACATGTTATTTTGTACGTTTATGGCCATTAACTAAATGCATAAACACTTGGTCCTGCTAAAACCACCAGACTCAGGGACAGCTTCATCCCACCGGCTACACGACCATTAAACACCTGGGGCCGTATTCACAAAGGATTTTATCTTACCGCTAGGAGTGCTCCTAACTCGCGCTAAAACATTTTACGTAGGAGTTTTTTCTTAAAAGTTATTCACAAAGCCGCTGAGACCTACTCATACTAAGGATAAATCACTAAGAGTGAACTAAGAGTGACGCGCCGTTGCTATGGATGACGTCGATTCTCGTGCATGAGTTTAGAAGCGGTCAGTACGGTGATTGGTTGTTCAGAGTAGGCGGTCTCGGTGAAACTCATCCGCAACATCCCACAAACGAGCCCACTAAATCACCGAAAAACAAGGAAATAGCCTAGGCTAGAAATGTATTCCTATCAAATAGTTATGGACAGTGCAGTTAGCAGAATACACACATGATGACAAGTTTGTGCAGACCACGATAATGACGTTGTATATGCACGTTAAAGAGA
>NW_011368982.1:0-1844 GCF_000735185.1 Notothenia coriiceps | reverse complement strand
TGCTTGGAATTGGGATGAAGTAAACATCTGTTGAGTATTTTAACCTAAAATAGTTTGATTGTGTTGAATTGAAAACCAAAAAGCCAGCGGGTCCACCAGACCCACGAACACTGGCAGATTAACAGAAATATGAGCACACCACAGAAGGGTTAACGTCAAACTTAAATATGTATTTCTAAATTAAATCTTTTGCAAAACATCACATACAACAAATGAACAAATCCACCTCCAGGAACTGTAATAATTGGGATTTTTTTTGCGGGGAGGGAGGCAGAGGTGGATGGCTCAACATCCTCCTGGCTGTCCGAGCCAGACTCTGTGGCCTCCTCATCCTCCTCTGTGGCCTGGCTCTGGACAGCCTCAGTGGATGTTGAGCCACTGCCAGAAGCCACAGCATCCGTGGCGGAGTCCATCAGGGTGGGAGGGTCGATTGTCGATAAAATACGGCCATGTGGCTGCTGTGGGCCGTGAGCCTCTCCCCTGTCGGTCCCTGTTCCGGTTGGGGGACATCTCATCTCCTACAAAAACACAAATCAGAGGTAAAGTCATACAACAGCAGCTATGCTGAGCAGACACAACCATGGTTTCACAGGCACACATGAGTAAACGAAAAAATAATAACAATTACCTTATATTTTCTTTTCAAGTTGTCCCACTTTTTGCTGATTTGTGTGGGGGTTTCAGAACCGAATAACCCAAGGGCCTTTAGAATTTCCCTGAGTGATACAAGAGATGTTTCAAGCTGGTCAGCAGACATGGGGTCGTTACTAAAAAAATGTAATATATTACATATTATACTTTTTTTTAAAGTAATATATTACACTACTTCGTTACTCTCTACATAAAGTAACTCGTTACTTTACTCATTACTTTACTCGTTACTTTACTCGCCGAGCACGTACGAACTGCGCATGCGTGAGTGGCAATAACTCCCTCTAAGATGTGGACGCGCAAATCGCGCAGATTACGTACATATAAACCTGCGGCGGGAACCCCTCTTGTCTGTCAGTGTGATTATGACTGATTTTAGTAAGTAACGAAGTAACGCGTGTCGGGCAATGTTAGTAACTGTAGTGTGATTACTGAATTATAAAAGTAGCGCGTTACACTACTCCGTTACCGACAAAAGTAATATTATTACAGTAACGCGTTACCCAACTCTGCTGGTCAGCAATTAATAAGGTCTGCAGCAACAGGTGTCATCTAACAAAGCAATTGATATTTAAACTCACAGGTTCAGCAGACAATATTAAAATACCAATTGTAACCACCAATACATAAAGAATAAAAAAGCTGCAGACAGAAACCCCACAATGATTCTTTGAAGTAACTTCTCGGAAATGTAAAATAAAGTGGGAAGCAGCAGTGACATGTTATGATGTTACAGCCTTAGTCCAATCATGTAATCTTGTTATTTACACACACGTGTGTGTGTGTGTGTGTGTGTGTGTGTGTGTGTGTGTGTGTGTGTGTGTGTGTGTGTGTGTGTGTGTGTGTGTGTGTGTGTGTGTGGCCCACACAGTGCAGAGGAGTGGGCATCCTGGGGTTCAGTGGGATCTTATTACCATGGATTAACCACCATCAAACACCTATGGGGCTTTATTCAGCATGCAGATATGAGGGGGGGCTTGACACACATAACTGCATCAACATGTTTTGTAGATGAATTACTGTGTGTGTGTGTGTGTGTGTGTGTGTGTGTGTGTCAAATTAAATATATGGCTTTGCAGAGCTTCTACTACTTTTATTTCCCTCTGTGTAGAGCGGAGACGCAGTCAGTGACGTTTTGGCGTCAGTGAATGGAGAAATTTCCCTGAGGGCTCTGATCAGCCTCTCTCAAAAAA
>NW_011368981.1:0-12608 GCF_000735185.1 Notothenia coriiceps | reverse complement strand
ATAAACAAAAACTGTATTTAATTTTCATTTAGGACACTATTGTTATTTGGCTATGTTATTTCAATTTCTAGAGCCTTATGTCTAATCTCTTTCAGATCATTACGGCCTACATGTGTCAAATAACTTTTCCCTCAAACATTTCTGAATATTTGGTTTTCTAAAATAGGACAATCTCCCCCCTGCCGTCTCCCTCCCCGTTTATTGTGCGAGTGGAGTTGTTGGTCAACAGTTGGGTCGGGGGGCCATGCAGAGGGAGGGGGGGGGCGGGAACAATGGACGGTGCTGTTGTGTGCTGGAGTCGGTGGAGAGAGAGAGTGAGGCTGATGACAGAGTGAAAGAGGTTAGTGTCTATGCTGGGAAATGAGACCAAAGGAGGGGGTTGTGTCTGTTGGCTTGTTAATGATGATTCAGTCCCATCAGCTCAACAGCCTTCTCTACCAGGGAACATCTGAACGCAACACACTCAGAGGGCCTTCACAGGAACAGTGACAATATCATTTAAAAAAAGTTGTTAGATCTATTCAAATTAGTACACGCTGACTTGCTGATTTACATTTATTTTAGAAATCGAGTAATTCCATTTAAAAAAAAAAAAAAACTGCCTTTTAAAAAGTAGGCCTATCAAATAATGCACAAAGAACTAAACAATGGAACACAATCACCAATTTATTCTCCTTTTTTATCTTATTTTTTACCATGAAACGAAATAAATATTATATTATTTAACACATGACAAATTCCAGATTTTCTTTTTTTTTTAACCCTGATTCAACAAGTGACGGTTCCGGAAATCAAAGCTGTTCATTGGCCGGGCGATTAAACAAGTGCAAAACCCCTCCAGCTGGATCACTGTGCACCTCGTGAGTGTTGTGCTTTATCCAGCAACGATGTTGTTTCATCCAACCCTGCTCCTCTGCACGCTGCAACCCCCCCCCGCCTTCCCTGGCCCTCTCCTCCACATGCCCGAGGAGCCCATCAGTAAACAAACTCTCCGCAGTTCCGGACAACAAAGGCGCAGCAGAGCGTGCAGCACTTTCACTTGCAGCTGCGCGGTGGGCCGGTCCCACAGACAGTCACCTGTTGCTTCAAAAATAATCTCCTTTATTTTTTTTATATTTCAAAGTGTTTGTTTGAACCTAAAAGCCCCCGATCTCAGTTAATCTGCTCACTTTCCTACTGAAAAGCTTCAGCCCTCAGTTTTTTTCCACAGTGACCATATAGCTTGTGAGTGGATCTCCTGAATCGGAGCTGCATTGTCCTCCCCAACAGCAGCCAGCACAGCCAGCCAAGCGTTTGACGTTATTAAATAATAAAGAGATGCTGATCTGCTAGCATTGTTGTGAAGGAAAAAGGGCCAATTAGCATGTCGTATACTGCCATTATGGCTGTATTAACTCGAATTAGTTATAAGACAATGTGCATATTGACACTGGGATTTTTTTGTGTGTGGCTATACCGATATAAATTAGTGATTGTAAGAGCAGTAACACGAGTGATGTTTTTTACAGTCTTATCCGGGACATAACAAAAACAGTTTTAAGCTTTTTAATTGAAAATAATAATTTCTCCCCAGCTAATCTCTTCAAGAAGCAGGATAGGCATATTATCAGAGGAATGAAAACTGATGCTTAATCAATACATTATCCGGTGTCATATTTTACACGTACAACAAGACATACAGACCTCAGGCCAATAACCTTTTTCAACTGGAATGTATATGGAAAAAAGTATTTTCAATAATTGTTTTTTACTTTTAGATCATTAAATGTTTAGGAACCCATATTTGAAACAAGCTAAAACACTATTATGCAGCTATTCAATAAGAGCCACAATTAACAGATCAGTGACAATGTAAAGAGTTGTTCATGCAAAAAAAGATCAGTAGAGAAGACAATAAAGTATTCAGTTAATATGTTACAGCACTTTATGTCGAAAGTAGCTGCATGGAAAATAAAGTCTAACAAGTAGTTTTTACATACAACAAGCTTTGTATTGAAGCTGGTGCATGTGGTGCTGAGTCAAACTAGCCTAAAAGTTTTTATATAAGCATTTTATATATTTTGTTAATCATTTATAACAATCTGTTTCTGTTTAATGGACTAACACCAGAAGGATCTGCTTGGAGTTGAAGTAGCCTACAACTTGTATTGTATACCACTTTGTTGAAGCTAATCCCCTTCTGTCCGACAGTGAGTTATAGTTAAATAAAAAACAAAAAAGGGACACAACTATTGGTTGTTTTTTTGTCAAGAGTTGTTGATCCGCTGCAAACCGAGCATTCCTTTAATGATGGGGCTCTATAAAGCTGTCAGCATCAATGAGCAGAAATGATAAACGGAGCTCGAGCCGCCGGTGACGTGGTGGGGGAGGAAGAGGGGAGGAGGAGGAAGGAGAAGAGAAAAAAAAGTGGGGGGTGTCGCAGAGGCCTAGAGCCTCTGAGAATGCAGGCCGAAAACAGCGCGAGGCTGATGGCATGCTGGTCTGTGTCAGTGTGTGGTCCGATTCAATGGAAGTGAGTGTGTGTGTGTGTGTGTGTGTGTGTGTGTGTGTGTGTGTGTGTGTGTGTGTGTGTATGTGGGGGGGAATTGCTGGAACATAGTGGCTAAGCAGCATGATATGTGTGTTGGTTTGTACATCCGTGTGTTGGGACATATTTTTGCGGAAAATATTTGTTTAGGGATGTTTGGACTTGGGTGAGAAATGTTTTCAGTGTGTTTGTGTGTGTGTGTGTGTGTGTGTGTGTGTGTGTGTGTGTGTGTGTGTGTGTGTGTGTGTGTGTGTGTGTGTTTAGGCATGGGTGTGTGTGTCTGTATGTGCTTTATATCAAAATATTGTTCAATTGCGTCTCTACCATGTGTAGTTATATCTTTGTCTTGGCATTTATAATGTGTATATACAGTATATATTAACACATGTCGTGTGTGTTTCTGTGTACGTGTGTTGGTGTGCATGTGTGTGTGTGTCTACATGTGCTGTATATCAAAATAGTGTTCGGGGTTGTCTCTTGCATGTGTGGTTATATCTTTGTCCCGGTGTAATATGTGTATACATATCTTTACAAATGTGTGTGTGTTTGTGTGTGTGTGTCTTTGTATTATGCCCCAGGGGTGTCATCAGCGGGGCAGTTAATGGGCATCTGTGCGTGGTCCAGTGGAAGCCAGCCGGCTAACTGGGCTAACTGGGCCACCTCTGCCAGCTGTGCCACTGGATGCCCGTTCTGCACTTCATCAGCATCATCATTATTTCAGCTACACACCCTGCCCCGACCGGCCGCCCTCATCAGTCCAACCCCACCATGCATCTCTACCTCCCCTCCTTGTAGAATTCATTAAATCTAAAAGTTTTTCTATAATTTTTAAGGACCAAAGAAACTCTTGACGGGAGAAGAAGGAAGATCTTTGTGGACATATTGGCTGGTCTAATGGTCTATGATAAACTAAAACAAAGCCAACAGCTACTGTATACATGGCAACATCCAAGACCAGTTGTGCTCAAGCATTGACATGAGCTGATAAGGATTCATGACAAGGACATTTTTAGATCCTCTATTCTCTCCTTAAAGCCAACATTTGTTTCTTCCAAACTTTAGTTGGTTCTTCAACATGTTCTTTAAAGCTAACCCTAACCTTAACCCAAGAAAAAGACTGGATTGGTGTATAGAACATTTTCAACCAATTTGGGGCACAATACAATGAAGAAGCAAATACCCTGAACAAGCAGCAGCAGTCACAGCAATGAATGGGAAGGGCTTGGTCAGAGGCCAGAGAAATATCAAGTCAGCCCCTCATCTAAGGCCTGTTGTCACGTAACCAAAGTTCCATATTGTCAAGATAACAACTATGCCACCTTAGGCAGCTTAAAACTCCTTGATAGAATACAAATCAATGCAGCAGTATCAGATATATTCAAATGTGTCTTCGAAATAGGTAAGAAGCTGGGAATTCATCACACACTGCCATGTTCAGGTCGTTCATTTATCTCCGTCTCAGAGGCTGGTGACAGCAGGTTACAGAGAACGCTTGAATTGTCCAGGGTGAAGCTGGAGGTCACCTGGAGGTCAGTCGGTCTCCAGAGGTTATTCTCCTCCGTCCACTGAGGTGTTGATAACTCACCCGTTGGGCAATTTCCTCTGTTTGACACCTAGCTTTTGCTAAATAAACATCCAAAATGATAGTCATTAAAAAACGTTGGTTGGTCCAATTAGGTCAAGCAGATATACATACTAGATCACTGGTTTACTCTACAGTCATTTCATCCACTAATTTATTTTCTTGAAAAATCATTTTTCACTTTGTTTATTGGGCTTTGCAACAACATATAGTACTTACATCAGAGCATTTATAAGGGAGTATGTGTGGTTATTTATAACACAAGTACTTTGCATTGGATTACAGGTTTGGACCTTGAATTTGTGAACCTTTTAACTGATATATTATAAAGGGTGGCTGGATTATGGGCCTGTGATGAAGCCCTATCCCTTTGGGTGTTCAAATATTGAACCACATGTCAGAAGAACAGCATAGTCCAATAACATAAATGCCAATTGGATGTTTTGCTATTCCATTGCCTAATTATCAAACATATATAACTGTCTGGGGAGGAAATTAGATGCAATACATATCATATTATATAATCAAAATCATATGATTAGCATTTGTCCTTATTGTATATTTTACACTTTGGTTTTGCATCCATCATTATTGACTTTGGGTCTGACAACTTATATGTGGTTTTTGCATGATGTTTTATGAGGCGTGTGTGTGTGTTACTTCAAGATATTCTGCGTTCATCAAAATGGACTGATATACCGTAAATCAATGTTGACAAGAACTTAAGTTCAGCCACAACTCACCTGTTCTCCCCACGTTCAACTTTTTATGTTGTATTTGATATTGAGTACCCTAATGCTCACTGGACAGTCTGTTATTCTTCCTTACTCCAGGCTCGTGTCCTGGAGCAGTGGTTCCTAGGACTGCTTTTTTTCTGGACAGAGATCACTGAAGTTGTTTTGGGGATTTTGATAGAGCTACTATTGCACTACCTTCCCCATCTTCTCTAGCTCCTCTGAGCCCTTTATATTTTCAATCTTTTGTGTTCCTTCTTCCGGAGGTTGCTATCGCATCGGATTGTTACGTATATAACAACTGCCTTGTTTTGCTGTTTGTCGTCTAACACATTTTCCATTTGATTAGCAATCACCATTTTCTCAGTTTGGATCTGGAAGTCCCACAGGAATTCAGCTTCGTCAATAATATATACAGTAAATGGCTATGCCATATGGGGTTTGAACCATCAATCTTACAACTATTAGACGACCACTGTACCCCTTGATCCACAGCCATCCATTTTCAGCTGTTTTTTTTGTTTTGCCACAGCTGCCGCTTTTGGACCACCCTACCAGGGAGCCAGAACTTCATACCAAAAACCACCAAGTGCAAAACATTAACATCCGTTAAGGAGAGGAAAGACTGGGGCTAAGCTAACCCAGCAAGGAGCTATGATGCTATTCCACTACACAGTCTGCTCTCAGCTGATGTCTGGTTGCAGGACAATAAGACTCTTGCTGACCCAGCAACTGGACCTTGTTCCATTGTGGCATCCCAGTTCAAGCTGTTGTGATGGAGGTCGGAGAGCACAATAGAGTGCAGGACTCTGGTGAGATGAGAGAAGACGTACAATTTTTACACGAATGAGGCTTGATGCTCAAACATCCATAAGACATGGGCTCAATGGAGTCAAACCTACAACCTCTCAGTGTAATGAAAGTGTCACTTTTAGCCAACTGGCCTTCAAATTGAATGCAGTATGTGTCCATGTGTGTATGTGTGTTTGTCACTGTGTATAGAGTGGTGTGGCAGCCAGTGCCTCATGACAGATCAGGGCATTCAGGCCAGTGACATTCCTCCAGAGCCCCAGATGCATCATGGGCCAGCGGTGTGAAAAATGCTAGTCGGCCTGATCCACTCAGCCGCAGATGAATGGAGCGCTCGGTGCACTCACCCATAGATGAATGGAGCGATCTATCTTGTCAGCGGAGGTCGACCGAGAGGTTACAGTATCCAGCATATACCTGTGTGTTTGTGTGTGTTGGTGCGTGCGTGTGTGTCCGTGTGTTTGCTGACTGCGGAAACTTGCTAAAGCACGCCACACACACAAAGTAAGAAACCAAGACAAACACGGATGATCACAATGAAGTTTGCTCGTCTACAGAACAACCCCACAAACACTTTTCTCTTACTGTAGTTTAGTTAGACATAGCCTCATCCCGGAAACATACCATATACATACATGCATTATCCATCTTCATCAACTCTTAGCTTAATAATAATGGAACATTTTCTCTATTGAAGCAACTGTTCGCTAGATGTAAGGTCTCATATCAATGTATTAATCATTAATCTGGTATATAGGCAGCTGCTGAGGATTGCAGCACAGTGATAGCAGCATTAGACTGTCGTCTCCAACTTAAATCACATCCCCAGACCTGATTGCAGAAAAACAGCAATAAAGATACACACTTTTGAAAATAAAATCCATACATCCATCACATCGACATCTTTGGTTTATATTCCCAACAAAAAGAGGCGCAGTCTCATGATTTGGGTTCAACTTCTTGTCTGGGGAAAAAATTGCTTTGTACATATTGGGTCAAGGGTTAGGGTCAAGATGCCTTCACATGATCAACGGTAAAACGTCTCTACCTTTTGTACCGATGACCTTTTGCGGCTCAACCAATCAGATAACAGCTGTATTAGGTGCCACAAGCTAGCAGTGGACGTAACCAAATAAACTAAAATCCTGTATCATGACGTGAAGTCAGCTTTAGGGACTAGTGTTAGGGTTATGTAACCATTTTTTTCTTAGAACAATTTTATGGTGATATATTGTCAGAAAACAGTGAGGAATGACCATCACAATTCCCCAAAAACCTAGGCAACAAGGAAGAACAATATCTACATCAACAACAACCTACATGAGCGGGCTGAGCATCTGGATATAATATAGATTTTCTTCCTTTTAAATACAACTTTGCAGTGGTGAGCCGTGACTTTAATACCCACATGGAGGTATATATGGAGGTATACATGCGTGTGGAAGGGGGGGGGGGGTTAGAGGGCCATGTGAGGTGTATATCAACCTCCATCAGGAGGTTCCATCAGGGCCCTTCAACCCCCCCCCTTCGCTCGAAAAAAGTTATTAAAAGAGTTATTACGTCACAGCATATACTTCAGCGGAATATCAAAACAACGGCAAAAGGCATCAATAACAGCGACCCTCTACCACACAAAACAACACCATTTATATAAACACCTATCATGACAGGGCACCCACAGCCAAGTAACAATTACAAATGAATTAAGTCGGCACGGCGGCCCACATTGAAAATGACTTAGGCCTACCTTTGGTGATCAAATCACTCAAACACAAGTCCATCCTCCTGTCCTTTTGGATGAAGCACTTGATGGCGGGGTCATGCAGCTGATCCTTTGCCACTCCAGTTTATCATTGTAACTCAATCTTGAAAATGACTCGATTAATAATTTTGCAACAATGTCATCACTATCACTGACGTGAGCCATCATGAACGAACTTATGCTAATTAGCTACTTCCGCCTAGCTTGACCCGTTGTTATAACACATGCATAAACTTCACAGCGGGCGGAACTTGTCATAAAGTCCGCGATAATAAAGCCGCACCCATTTAGAGGGAAGAAATTATTGGTCAATTGTGTCATTTGACATTACTCTCTCGTTGAGTTACTATAGTGGGCCTTCTGTGAATTCATAGCTGGACCACCAATCAGCTCCTATCTTCACAGTAACTCGCAGAGACAGCCAAAGGAGCTTCTTTCATTTAACCCTTCACATTCCAACAGAAACTGAATAGGCAGATTCAATGGATTTATTTATTTGGAAAAGTTATTTAAAATACAATTAAATCAAATTATTTTGGTAAAACTAATAACATATTCTTTTAAAAATATTAAAAAATATATCTTAGGCCCTCAGAGAGGGGCCTAGAGGGCCCTGACGGCTCGCCACTGCAACTTTGTTAGTGGCAAACTAACCTTCAGTTATTGTATGCTGCCTTAATGTGTCCCTGAGTGTGTCACACACACGCACATAAACACACACACACAGCAAGCCCATCTCCTCAGCCATCAGCCCAGAGCTCCGGCGCCCCGAGCAGTGGCTCTGACACGTCTATATGTTTTTCCAGCTGACCTTTTGCCGTCCTTTCTGCCACAGCCCGTAAACCATAGGCTGATATATGAAGGCAATTTTTAGCGGTGCCACTTGTATGTGAGTGATTGCGTACGCTTTACATTTGGGGTGCCTGCCACCTTGCCACCCCTCCTCCTCCAGATCTCTCTATTTGGATAGCTGGGGGTGTGTGTGGGGGGCGGGGGATGGAAAGGATGAAGGGATGGGTGGATGTGATGCCAAATACACACATCTATCTACTCCTAGGGCAAGGAGTCTGCTGCATGATAGCCCTTCCCTCGGTCAGGCGGAACTTAAGAAAGCTTTATGAAAGGACACGGCTAGCTGCAGTTATAAAGAAGCATTTGCTTTCTCCTGCTCCTTTTCGGACACTATTATTATACTTTTATGTTAAATATATAAATATTGTTGAATATATAAATATTGTTTAACAAGTGTTCTACCAATACGGTATTCTGTTTAATATTTGTTTTTAGTTTTATTAAATCTGTTAAAAATAAAAGATTGAAATTAAATTAAACTTTTTACAAACCTCTGTCATAGAGACTAAACAAATTCCGTTTTTTTTTCTTCTGATGTCAGACATTCAATGGGATGATATTTTGGGGAATTTTCTTAGCAGTGTTGATTGTAAAACTACTGTTTGACACATTTTAATTTATTTTAATACATTTGTTTTTTTTACATCTGTTTTATTAAACAATTATCCATGGTAGCTTTTGTTAAGGCTAATAACGATATTTGTAAGATATAATTGATTTAGAATCGATTTGATCTCCACTTGAATTGTTTTATCTCTAATTGAATAGTAAAACATAAAAACCACTTAATTTACAGTTGAACGAATGCACTGTTGTTGACATAGAAGTCTCCTGGTCAAAAGATATTAAAACAATATTCAAGTGGTACTTGTTTCATTTAAATGAAGTGGAAATTATTAGCTGATGTTGTTCGGCTAATACGTTTATTAGACTTTATTTCCATGCACTGTTTAGTTAGCCTGGCACTAAATGACAACAGCCCTGGTTTGCATATCTAAATATCACAAGGGCATTTTTATCAATTTATGTATTACTAATTAAATCTAGAAAAACGTTTTTGTGCAAAATATAAAAAGGAAGGTTTCTGTTTTGGTCATCATGCTATATATTTTCTTTGGAGGCTCACCCTAACGGCCCCTACACATGGCGGCGTGCGTTGTCGCTTGCCGGCGGGGGGGGCTGAAACTCGACCAACAACCAATCACATGAATCTCCCGCCCCAGACACACAAGCACGCGGTTTGATTGGCTAGAGCTTGGACTGGTATATGATTCGATTGGCTGACACCTCCGTCGAGGCGTCAAAAGTAGAACATTGCTCTACTTTTGCAGCGAGCACCGCGAGAGAAGCTATGCTTTGCTCCCACAATGCAGTTGACGTCACGAATCGTGACGTCACCCCATTCAAAGTGAATGGGCAGAAGCGTTGAAGCGGCAACACACGCCGCCGTGTGTAGGGGCCGTAACCCTAAGTTACCAATACATAACCATAGATATTTGATGAGGCAAACTAAAGGTGTAAACTAAATGGTAAAGCTTCTCATTATTTAAATGGCTTCAATGTCATGTCTGAATATTGTTATGGTTGATTTAATAATTTCCATTTTTTAAGTGTAATGAAATCCCTGAAAATGGGTGGCTCTAAACACAAAATGTCAGCACCATGGCTTTGAAAAACCTCACTCTATTATCACCCAGTTTTAATGTCAGTGATGGGGTCGGTTTGATTAGCAGCAGTTCATGTTCCAGTAATGGACTGAAGCGCTAGCTCATTAACATTTTACGTTGTGTTTGAATAGGAGGCAATGTGCCCCTTTAAGCCCTTATCACAGTAGCAGATTGAGCTCGTTAGCTTGTTAGCATGAACTTATGCTATGGGAGCTAATATGGCATTAGGCCATGTTACATTACCACAACGCAATGACACTTGTTAGCTTATTAGCATAACCCCCTATTAGATGGACAAGGGGGTGTGTGGTGCAGCAGCCCGTGCTACAGTAATGGAAAGGCTTTGTTAGCTTGTTGGCATGCTAAACAGGTAGGGGGCTGTGAGTGGCATTAGAGCCTGTTTAAGAGCACTGGAACGTGCCGCTACAGTGTTAGGTAGTTACCATAATCTCAAAGTGTGTGTGTGTGTGTGTGTGTGTGTGTGTGTGTGTGTGTGTGTGTGTGTGTGTGTGTGTGTGTGTGTGTGTGTGTGTGTGTGTTTCCTCCAACATTTTTCAATTACAGCTGCTCATTGTTAGGTTGTAAATGGCTGGGTCAGCTGGCTGGAGTTCTGCCTTTGAACACAGTGCTGACGTCCCCACAAAGGCATCATTAGAGGGGCTGGGGCCCAGCAAGAGACACCCTCACTTCTCTATCACCCCTCAGGAAACAACTCAATAATGTGTAAAGATGAAAAAATTAGCAATGTATAAAAGAAAAAAGATCCCCTACAAGAAGACATAAAACACTTCAATCTAATTCGCTCTTTTATTCTCCATGCTCTGTTCCGTGCCCTTGTACCTTAACTCATTTGATTGTTTCTTTCCTTTTATCATAAATTTTGAGACACACTATTGAATCAACTTTGAAAAGATATTTCTCATTTTCCCTTGATCTAATTATTCCGTGACACCTCCATCCAACTACCTGTGCTCCAAGAAAAAAATATATATATAAAGTTAGAGGGAATACATGCAATACAAACATCACTAGTGTTGCTAATTACAGTGGGAGATTGAGAAAAGGACCAAAAGAAACACAAAGAACACTCATGCATTTTCATTGTGATTTGCATTTTGATTCTAAGTTGTATTTATTCAACATGTATTTTTTCCTTTGGTTCTTGCTAACATCTTCAAGGATCAAAGGCTTCCGTTGGGTTTCTCTCATCTCTTTTTCCTCCTCCAAGCATTGTTTGCCTCCCAGGACCGCAGCAGCACAACTTTTGTACTAATTTAGGAGGGAAGGCAGAATTATTCTCTACTATTCTGGAATACATTTGACATCAAAAACGGGGCAATCCACAGAGGGCGCAGATAAAAGACACTTGCCATTTAGGCCCATGTCCATGTTCTCTATGTTTGTTTCCACATAACATAACAAAGCTAGCACCGTTTAACTTCAACCTTAGTGTTGAAAATATGGGAATAGTAACTGCGGACTAATTCAGAGGCTTGGCGTTAGAGTTGTGTTTTGTTTCGTGGTTTGTTGAATGTTAAGAAGCCGGGGGCATGGGGCTTAACTGGTTAAAACAGGGGTGGGGAACCTTTTTCCTCTCAAGGGCCATTTCAATTTTTACAACATCCTCCGAGGGTCGTGCAAATTATTGAACTCAACGTCTGCTTAAAAAACTAAAATCACAGCCCATTCATTTCGCCTTTCTTTCATGTTGTGCAAAGAAAAAGCAACCTCTTAATCCGGATATTTGACCATGACCCGCGCATGCATGCACAGTAGCATGACCACCAAAACAGAAATATATGGACACAAGATGTTTGCAAATGTATTTAGTTTCATATCCATGTGGACATGATTTAAGTGTGGGGGGGGATCTAACCTCATCTAGGGGGGTTTGGGGGAATGCACCACCAGGAAGATGGTTTTTAAATGTTGAAGTTAAAAGCATCAATCTGGTGCACTTTGAGAGCAACATTAAGAGATCTATGGATACATCTCTCAACACCCATATGAAACAGAACCGTAAGCAGATTTTTTTCTTTATGGATATTTTACAAATCACTCCCCTTTTAAACTGTATTCTTGTTTATTAATAACTTTTTTTTACTGTCATATTAGTATTTTATACCTGTTTACTTTATTCTCTTATTTTTTTATAACTATAATGATCATATAAAGATGTGCCTTTACCTCACTGGTTGGAGAAAAAGCTTCTTATATTCGTTAGCATAGCTAGCTAACCAGATGCTAATAACAACAAAGTTATTGACTGTATGATCATTATGACAGATGAACAGATCGCCACTGGGCTTTCAACACAGCCACGCAAAAACTGCAGCATGTGTACGGCTCCTTATGGGTATTGCAATTTGTGAATTCCCAGGCCCTGAGCCGCGTTCTGGTGCTCTCCGTCAGAACTGCACCCCTGTCAGACGAGACATATACCACGTGATGACACTAACGTGTTGTGTTCAAGGACCCTGACGGCCTGGAAAAACAGGAACTCGCTTGTTTAATTATTTTGCAGTCTAGATCTCTTGAATATTTTTCTTTTTTGCGTGTGTTTATAAATGACCTCGAGGGCCGTTGCAAATGGTCTCACGGGCCGTATACGGCCCGGGGGCCGGAGGTTCCCCACCCCTGGTTTAGACATTAACAAAGATGCCAGAAAAATGCG
>NW_011368980.1:0-3575 GCF_000735185.1 Notothenia coriiceps | reverse complement strand
AAAATAGTTAGATATACTGAATATTATTTGATCTATTCCACCACTTAATCCCTAATAATGTAGAGGTGTGTTGTAGGTGCCTTAAATAACCCCTTATTTTCTAGTGAGATGTATTTTTCCATCCATCCATCCATCTTCTCCCGCTTATCCGTGGTCGGGTCACGGGGGTAGCAGTTCCAGCAGAGAGCCCCAAACTTTCTTTTCCCTGGCCACATCAACCAGCTCTGACTGGGGGATCCCAAGGCGCTCCCAGGCCAGCGAAGAGATATAATCCCTCCACCTGGTCCTAGGTCTACCCCTTGGTCTCTTCCCAGCTGGACGTGCCTGGAACATCCTTACTAGGTGCCCGAACCACCTCAACTGGCTCCTTTCGACGCGAAGGAGGAGCGGTTCAACTCCGAGTCCCTCCCGGATGACCGAACTTCTCACCTTATCCCTAAGGGAGACACCAGCCACCCTGCGGAGAAAACCCATCTCGGCCGCTTGTATCCGCGATCTCGTTCTTTCGGTCATGACCCATCCTTCATGACCATAGGTGAGGGTAGGAACGAAAATGGCCCGGTAGACAGAGAGCTTTGCCTTCTGGCTCAGCTCTCTTTTCTTCACAACGGTGCGGTAAAGCGACTGCAATACCGCTCCCGCTGCTCCGATTCTCCGGCCCATCTCACGCTCCATTGTTCCCTCACTCATATAATAGTGATTTCAATGCCACCCCAAAATGATCACTGGTTCCATCCTGGCCACCCCACTGAAAATGTCCTGGCTCCGCCACTGGCTGTCTGGATCAAATGTTATTATCAGGGACGTTTTTCTAAACTTTCCCATTCCAGCCTGCTATCAATCCAGTTTCAAACAGTATTTAACTATCAGTTCAATATTGGTATAAAATGCCAGAGTTTGAAGTTGCTAACATCATGAGCTAAATTATCCTTGATTAAAAGTCATAATCCTTGTACCTTTGTCTAACTTAGCTCACATGCTTTAACTAGCACAAGGCACCAAACAAAGCAGAGGCTGATGGAAATGTTTTAGTTTGGAGTTTGTTTTTGTCCATCAAAAAACGTATTGAGTAAACTCTGTAACTGAAAACAAAAGTGCAGAAGGGTCCTGCTGGAATATAGAAATTGGACCTGTACCACATTGAGGACAAGAGGAAGAGAAGTAGTTATTCTACTGTATGTTAAGAACAGCTCAACACATAGGCTGGACTTGCTCTGCATGACATAAAGCCATGTGTTGTCTTTTTACATGATGTTTGAGTGATGCCAGCACTAAATGAAACAGCTGGAGTAGCTATGTACATTTACTAGGGACATTCTACCCTTTTATAGTGGTTAAACCAACAACTAACAACTCAACATACAGGAGTAACACACTACATTAGTCAAAAATTGACATTGGTTAAGAATAATCCACCTGTAATGTCAGTGTTTCCCCTGAATCTGAGTTTACCATTCAGCAGCAAGCAACAGCTCGGTTGAAGCCTTTGAGTCCTTCAACCCGTCAAACATTTCTCTGTTAGTCTGAAAAGTCGATTCAGTTCTGGAGGAGACTGTAACGTGGTGACATCTTTCAGCCTTGCAACATCTGCCCGTCAGTCAAGAAGATGAGCACCGTGTGCCTCACACAAGTACAGCCTGCTGGTACAGTTGAAGAATGTCTCGCCTGTGGTGAGGGGGGGGGGATTAGAGATCATCTATCCTCTTTCTAAACTACTGCTCTTAGCTAGCTGGGCCCGAAGGCTCTTCAGAGTGTGTTTCAATCCAAGTTTCACATTTTTATCTTTCTTTGCTTTGGCCCGTTACAAGAAAAATGTGTGGAGATCATTGGAATTCCTAATTTGGCTCCTCTGGCACGTGCGCTCAGCAGGCTTCAGAACATTGGGAGCAGGGTTTCTCCTCACGTTTCCTCTCTTGTCCTCAGGGGGCTGTCAATCTCTGAGCTGTTTATCAAACTTCTTAACACGATTCATCGTAACACCAAATGTACCCAACCAAACAGCCGAGAATAGAAAAATTAAACACTTTCTCATGTCCTGGAGGCAGATTATTGGCATGACTGGACTGGAAACTGGAAATGTTACGAACGCCCTAATCATGTCTCCTGCCTCCTGCCTCCTGTCTCCATTTGACCGAAGACTGCATTAACCATGACAAATCGATGTACAGGTGTAGAGTTATGTAAGAGAAGACCATGATAAACTGGGGGCCAAGTTAAGACACAGCCCTGAGGTTTGGAGGTGTGCTGTCTGATGTCAGTCTTTGTGTTAAAATAATTCTCCAGCTCTCTCTGTCCTGCACACACAGATGGAAGATGATAATAATGTCTGTCAGTTTCTTATGATTCAGAGGAAAACAAGAAGCCTTTCCAAAAGTTCAAAAACAGTTCCTTAGAGTTTCCCCTCATGGGAAGACTAACCCAACAAAAATAATACTTTAAAAAGAAAAAAAAAGATAAAGCTACAACTTTTTGGAACAGTGAATAAAGCACATTCTCTCACAAATGACTGTTCTCAGTTAAGACTTGAGAGTTAAATGTATTATGTCAACAGATTTCACATAACTGTAAGGTCAGTTGAAAGCAATAATATTAAGTTTATATAAAACATATTAGGTCAACTTAATATTATTGCTTTTAACTGACCTAATGTGAACATTTAGACACAATACATTTGATCCAAGTCAACGTTTCAGATTTTTCAGTGCATTATACAGTGACTGCTATAATCAGCATGAATAGTGGTGTCTGTTATTTCCAATGCATAACAATGGTCCATAACCTTATAGTTAAATCATGTAAAAGACACTTCTTATAACACAAGGTTGGCTGTATGTCAGTTAATGTATTCTTATATCCTTTTATCTATTTAGAATATTGACCATTTGAAAAGGAAACTAATGTAAAAGTCCATGAAGAAGCAAAAGAAGAAGTCCATCGATGTCCAGTTGTTGTTGTTGTACTTGTTAACACACAAGATGGGTTCTGTACTACACAGTGCATTTCAATCAGGAGAGACTTCATTTTGTACAAGAACATTTATTGACACATGTCACATGATAAATGTTAAGTCTTTGGCGATTAGACCCCGATCCTGAAATCGTATATCTAAAGGGGGAAATGCAGCCGTGAGCATATAGGGAACCCCCAAAAAGAGGAAAGTGAATGAAATATAAGGAGATCGGGCCACTTGACGAAGGATCTTAACTTACCAGGTGGCGTTTCATTTCCTCTCAAACCTTTATTTAACCAGGTGGTCCCATTGAGATCATTGATCTCTTCTTCGAGGGAGACCTGCAGCAAGTAGGTTACGACATGAAAACGAGAACGACAGAAACAAGACGTCAAACATCATATTTGCAGGGCTACATTTCCATACCTATCAACATTGACAAGTACCAACAGTGTCAAATGGCATTGCACCTATCCGAGCTTAAAGCGTGCAGTGGACCAAATTGCTCGATTTTGATCTTTGAGACTGTTACAAGCAGTGGCGGACGGCCCATAGGGGCGCTAGGGGCGCCGCCCCACCTCTTTCCACATACAAAAAAAAATATTAAAAAAAATATTAAATTAAA